>NC_091936.1:44600929-44860929 GCF_041260155.1 Ptychodera flava
AAAATTTGAACTTTTGCTCAAACTTTCCATGAGCAAACTTTCAACCATCCTTTACAAAATCAAAAATAAAATTTTGAGTCACCTTGCAAATTTTGGTACTTAGAGATAACAATTACTCAATATTTCCCGATATTTTAAAGCAAAAATGGCTTCCATCTCTATGCTGTCTCAATGGGAAGATAAAATTCCCGATTTTAAGAAAGCTAAGCCGTTTAAAACTTTATTCACTTCATAAGCTTTAAATGAGCCGCCATATTTTGTGCGTCAAAGGAATAAAGTTTGAAAGTAATACTATCCTTCCTACAGGAGCATTCTACCTTAATAGCCCATAGAATTGAAGTGAGTCTAAAGGAAGGGGAAACCAGTGATGAATGCGCTTTTCCGATTATTCGGCAGCTACTGGCACTGCGCAAAGCAAATTCGGCCTCCTTGACCTACTAAGTGTTTAAATATATATTTATTTAAATACTAATTGAACTTACCGATGAAGTCCACTTTGAAGGTGAGCTCTAGGGTTTTACTTGTGCTGTCTGTCTCCACGTGACATTTCCATTGAGCACCTTCCATAGAACGGGAAATGAACCTAGGCTCCAATATTATTGCCAGGAACGAGACACCAATATGAGCTCTCGAAATAAACCATGTGTCTCTTCTCAGACGATACGGTAATTCCATGTAATTCTGAAAAGTGATTGCCAGATAATGATACGTAACTGTGTAGATCTTTGTGCAAAGGATATCAGTTAAGCTTTTTTATCAGGCATCTTTAGCCTTATGTGTACCGATTTCAAGGATTCTGGAAAAACCCTTATGCGATATCTGCTAGGAAAAAATCGAGACTTAATGACCGTGTCACCGCTAGTCTTCGACTCGAGGTGACACAGTCATTACGTCACTTGCATTTTCCTTCGCCGAACGAAGAAAACTATTAGGGAATAATATACCTATCTCATGCACAAGCCAAGATCTCAATAATGTCTGCAAAATAAAAGTAGTTTTCATCAACGATGCTGCGTTTAAACTTCTGAACTACTTTTAGAATACAATTAGGCGAGTTGCCAATCATTTCTGGTCGTCGGTCGAGTGAGCGAGGAACATGGCGATTACATTTGTGTACGGAGCAAATGTCAGATGACATCACACCGCACGTACCTTCCGCCAAGTTATACACGATTTCAAAGACAGTATAGGCCTAGAAATTTAACTCAGACAAAGTTACATTATTTTTCGAGAATAATAGCCTGAATCTAAACAGCGTGAACACTGTGTAACGTTGCGCCCGACAATATCCTGACTGCAATGCTTACAGAACCCACGGTAATGTGGCCAGCTTCGAGTTCGTTGTTTCCGAAATGCACGGCCTACGTCACTGTAGTGACGTCCTGCATGGAGCCTCGACCAACAGTTTTATGCTAGCAAAATGGCGGTCTCCGGGTAGTCATGTCGGGTAAGGCTAGAAAAAAAGGTGATATTTCAGTGAATTTTGAGCGGATGTCTAGTCGTGGTGAGTCCTAATAACCAAGCTGTCGATGAGTGTCGGCAATTTATAATTTGGATGGAAACTTTTTCGAAATATTGTCGAACAAACTTGCGCAAAGGGTGTTTGTGGCGGATTTGGACGCCAGTCTATGGAATATCCCAAAGCTGTGGTGGCGGGGTTAAAATCATAATAGTCAAAACCAGCCCATAAAAGCAGGTGCCGCCAACTGGTAAATTTGATGAATTTCGCAAAATCGTCACAAGACATGTTTTGAAGGCTGATATACCGATTTTTCTTATTTTTGACCTTGACCTAAAATTTGGAGGGGAAAGTGAGAGCTGTTCGTAACTGCCCTCCCACTGGCATACACGTAAAATGTGCCCTCCCGCTGAATTTTGATGCCCACTGCCCTCCGGTATCTATGGTCTGCCCGCTCCCCACTCCCCACAACAATTCAAGCTCCCCGCTGCCCTCTCCCCACTACTGAAATTCCCCATTGCCAACTAGATGCCCACTAGGCAACCCAGATCAACACAAAACCATGCCAGTAGTTAGCAGTATACTTGGAACATTGCTCCCCTCTAAGTTAGGCGCTTAATTTCTCCTCAAGTTCTATCAACCACGCCGCCTTCCCCTCCCTCTACGTATTTTCCGGTGCCCACTGTCAAAAATTTTCTCCCCGCCCGCTGAAAGTAATGAAATTTCTTCCCCGCCCACAGTAAATATCGATATTTTCTCCCCGCCCGCTGATTAGTTTTGAAATTTGCCCGCCCGCTGAAAAACTGCGCACGAACACCTTTTTGCACGAACAGCTTAGTTGGCGGCACCTGTAAAAGGTAGGAACCCTATCTGAAAACACCACAGCTATGGACCCACAGCTAGAATCAAACCAAGAGGTTTAGTTTGTTCCTTGGGTTGGCAGTTCAGCCGGGTGCATACACGTATACGCGTAAGGGAGTTCATGCCGTTGAAATGGGACCGGGCCGGGTTCGCTGCAGGCCGACGTCTCTTGTGTTCATACCGAAGTCATAGTATTCACATGGTGTCGCCGCTGCTCTCGATCATGACAGAAAAACTCAAAATTTTGAAAGCTGTCAGATTTAATGCAACATATCTCGGAAGAGATGTAGCGGAACCAGAGGATCTCAGAGCCTGAAAGTTCGATTGTGTACACACAGACAACGAGAATCTTGTCTGTGGTTTACCACCTGACATGACTTTGTAAAACAGATTCGTGATTGGCTAACTCTGATGATATATTCTCATGAATAATTAATTAGCCCCAATTCACACTTCCGCAATTTCCTACTGTCATCTGCCAGAGCTTGATTTTGCGTAGGTCAACTAAGCGGAAATTATTGCACTGGCTCACGAGAATGTAAAATATGTCCATCGAAGTAAGCATTTACGTCGACAATGTAAACCCTCACTGAAATCGGCGTAACAACATGCCTCCCGGGAAAGTACAGCGTGTCCTGCCGTTTAAGCACAGGGCACAGAAGTCAGTCCCCAGGGGTGGGGGAGGGGTGGGGAGGGATGAATTTTTTGTGCAGCGGTTTACTTTATTTGATTTTATTAATTTTGACTGTGGTATTTCAAAAAAAGAGTTCAACTCCAAACCGCCTGACTGCTTTCTTTATTACTTCAAGTCCATATCTCCTCTCAAATCTGTGTATACACCACTTGCTCCGCAAACATTGCCAACTTGCTAATCCGCTGTCCGTATCAGCGGATTGCTTGATTAAGTCAACACCACAGCCGTCCCACACCCAGTAAAATAAGTTATGTTTGCGGAGCAAGTGGTGTATACACAGCTTTGAGAGGAGATATGGACTTGTAGTAATAAAGAAAGCAGTCAGACGGTTTGGAGTTGAACTGTTTATTTGAAATACCACAGTCAAAATTAATGAAATCAAATAAAGTAAACCGTTGCACAAAAACCCATCCCTCCCCACCCCTCCCCCACCCAAGGGGACTGACTTCTGTGCCCTGTGGTTTGTATTAAAATTAAACGCTTGTGCTGATCGCCTGTGTTTTGGCTAACTTCAAAAGCGAAGTGGCCTTCCGAACTGCAGAGGCGGCCGGGAGAATCTAACTGAGATAATTTGTACTATTACGACGTGAAAATCGTGCTTTTTCCTAGTGATTTTCGGGATGTGATGGTAAACACGAATTAGCCTTTTTGTGTCTCTTTCAGGTCTCGTCATGCTACTTTTCACTCGATCGCTCGTGATAATAGTGCTATTCTAGCGCTTGGACAGTTGGATGATTGAGCTGTAAGCCAGCTAAGGTTGGACCCCTTGTCGAATTATAGGCAGAGAATGTACGTTGAGAAACAGATGGATTGGGTCGAATTATGATAATGTCCTTGCAGTGTTTTTTATGACATCTACATTACGTTTTAAACAACAAAATAGCTATGTTAGTTGAATTTTATTGGTCAACAACAACAACAACAACAACACACGGCCAATATAAACAAAATAACAATACAAACAACAACAACAACAACAACAAGATTTCTGGTTTCCCTTTGGTGATATGTGTGTATCGCCGCGACTTTGTGAAGATGTCTTTTCTACGTCATAGGGGCAGTTCTACCGGCTTAGACCTAATAAAAACCAACTATTAGTTTGAAATTTCTAAAACTTATTTATTCATTTTCATATACAAGCCACGGAAAATCACGTGCGCTCACTGTTATATTTGAACAAAGATAATTTCTATGTTGATTACCTCTTGGGTGAACATTTTAGTTCTAGCAGCCTGAATTACTTCGTTGTTATCGATATCGGTGCAGACGACAGTGAGATCCGCTCTTTGTTGCACTTTGTCTTCTTCCCCGGGGAGAGTTATGCCACCAATGTATAAGTAGATGATGAACGAACCTGTAAAATACAAAAACTGTCACGCATTAAGAAAATGGCAGACAACATACAAGATTGCATTCATCACATTGTTTTAGTCCAAATATATCGATTCAAAGCAGATGAGCCCGTGATAAAGTCATTGCAACAGTAATTGCGGTCTGTGATTCAGAAAACCAAAACAAACAGGCAAACAAACAAGCAAGCAAACAAGTTAGCGATAATAATATGCGATTTGATATAGGATCGACCAATTTGTCAAGAAAGCGAACTGAACTTCAATTTAATCTTTTGCCTCAGCTACAATGGCGGTTGAGAATATCAAGATCTGAGACAATTGAAGTAAGTTATTCACATTCCTGGCCTCGTTTTGGCAGAAGTCTTTTTAAGCACCGACTCACAATCAAATTCGCTTCTACATCAGAGGCCTTGCATTTGCTAGTGGTGTATTTCCCGGTACATATATATCACTTTGAAATAATAAATAATAATATTTCATGGACAACAAATCACAAGGCTGAGCCCTGTTTAGTCAAATCACCATATAAATGTACCATTCTGGAAGAAACAATTTTTCGACTACTATTGAAGATAGCAGTTTATCGATTGTCCGCTCCGATGAAGGGACTGTGGTTGGTGCTATTAGTTATCAACAACGAACATGAGGGTGTGTAAGCCTCAGACAATGAGTCCTTTAAATTTATTTTTCCTTTTGCATATTTTATGACAGCACGGGTACCGTAGAATTTTTTTTCTTTAATCAGGTGCAAACGGAATTAGGTATTTCTAGTTATAAAACTGCTGATGAAGGTTTGTCCTTTTAATTTTCGCAGGAAGCAAATAAAATGTTCAATTGTAAGTTCTAGAACAAGAGATACGGATGCGGACGGCGGATACTCTTTTTTGACTTACAGTCTCCATTAGCGAGATCTAGATAAAGTCTGTCATTCCAGAGCGATGTCAATGGCACAGTTTCGTCCCATGGAATGCCGTTACATATAATCCGGACAGGAAACGGCTTAACAAATGGAAAAAACACAAATTGAAAATAGTCAGAATTCAAAGCCCCTATATAACTCTCTTCATGCAGGTTTCTGTTAAGAAGACACTAACAATTTTCTCTCACTTGTTGAGTCTATTCAGAATAGGCCTGTCCAAGGTTGCATAGTAGTCATGAAAGATATCAGGCAGAATTAAATTCTGTTATTTGGACAGTGATTGCATTGTAGCTAACGTTGTTTAACTTCATAATAAGTTTACCAAATACCCTTTTTTGTTATTTCCCTGATTAGGTAAAAACGTTCTAGCATTTTATGTTCAATTTACACAAAGGTCACTACGACGCAGCGTTAAAGTCAAGTGGGTAAACAGACCAAATTGAATTTGTCAAGACCAAACCAATCATCGATGAGAAACAATAACAGGAAACGTAATATCACGTGGTGCAACCCCCCTTTCAGTGAGAACGTGGAAACTAATATCGGCAAGAAATTCCTTCAACTTGTTGACAACACTTTCAAAGGGGTCTAAGTTTCATAAAATCTTCAATAGAAACACCAATAAAGTGAGTTACAGCTGTATGAAGAAAATGTCTAGTATAATCAAATCACATAATAAGAGAGTAATTACCGGAGACCAACGTCAAGATCGACCAGCTGATTGTAATTGCCCGGAAAAGTCTACATGCCCCTTCAAGGGCAACTGTCAAGTCCAAGGTGTGGTTTACAAGGCCAAGGTATCAACGGGGACAACACTGAGGTCTAAATCGGACTCACTGATAACACCTTCAAGACGCGCTACGCTAATCACATGCGATTGTTTCGTAACGAAAGGTATCGACACTATACGGTGTTGTTCAAGTACGTCTGGTCCTTGAGACAAAAGAAGCAGGTTTTTGACATTTCGTTGTCAATCATTGACAAAGCACCAAGTTTCTCTAACATTAGCAAGCGATTTGATCTTTGTATATCAGAAAAAAACTACACATTATCAATGCTGACATATCAATGCTGACAATCTACGCTGTCACAATGTCGCCAAAAAAACAAATATTATCAATTTTTAACATCACCTACAAATAGAATTGTACGTCCCGATCATACATTTATAAGAGAGTTGAGCTAAGAATACTTCACTTCTTCTGTCTGATGATAGCAGGATGCAAGAAACTTAAGTAACAGATATCATTACTTTGTACTTGAAGTAATTTTGTGTAATTAATTATTATATATATATATATATATATATATATATATATATATATATATATATATATATATATATATATATATATATATATTATATATATATATATATATATATATATATATATATATATATATATATATTGAGAGTGTGTGGCATTGTGTCTTTTGAATTGTATTGCACCATGCGTTTGAAGAAACACCAAATTGACAGATAATATAGATATCGATTGATATGTACCCTGTACTTAATACTCACATAATTTTCAGGTCTTTTACTCTCAGTTGGACAAAAGCAGCATGATTCGTTGAAACTTGGTGGCCAGTTTATGTCATCGGTAACATTGACCGTTAGATTAAAAGTGTGACACACATCAGCGCCGTTGAGGGTCTAAAGGCAGAATTCATAAGGCGGGAAAATTACTTTAAAATTTGCATACATGAAGAAAAACCTTCAAAAAAATGTCGTTTGAATTTAAAAATATTTTTCCAATACCAATTTGAAATTAGAGCGTATCTTACTACCATGGCAACAACTGTTCTTGCTTATCTCTTTGTACTGCAAAGCTGCTGGAATAAATTAACCCCTATTCAAAAGTGAGAAATGATAAAGGAAAATTTGTCCACATCGACTGCAAACATATATTCTGATATCATGATATTTCATGTGAAACTTGCATGTTGGAAAGATCTGCTTCATGGTATGTACTGATATGTAAATAGACTTACATGATGATATTTAAATTCAAGATCATACTCGGATGTAATGCCATAATTCAAGTATCGAGCCAAGGAAACCATACCATTATCGGAATTTACACTGAACCTTGCATTCTGTTGATAAAAAAGGCAAATAAGAAGTTCGTAATGCGCTAAAGAGGGCGTACGTTAGGAATGTGCGTCATAGCTAGTTTTATAGCATTACGTTAAAAGTTCAACTACCCGTTAAGAAGTGAAATTTACTGGTACTGCTCGCCTGGCCGCTGAGATTTTGTGGTGACCAAGCAGATGAAATGTTTAAAGATAAAGTAAAGAGTGGTGTCGACTGTAGGTTCCAAAATCTTAATTGATGGCCTCAAGCTATTGTCATCGCGGATTTAAATCAGTAAACCAAGGGAGTGTGCCATTTGATGTAGGTGGGGGTGGTCTGGAAGATTTTCGAAAAAATGAAGGTTCCAAGAGGTTGTGTGTGAAAACAAATCAGCCAAGGATGATGGAATTAAAAAATGATATCCTGCAGACGTGAAGTAGAATTAACGTACCGACAGTTACTTTCAGTCCGTAATTTTCACTTTCGGCGCGCCTCTCTGGGCCCCATGTTTTAACTTTCATTTTCGGAGCGGCCTTTTGGCACAACAATAATGGCGAGCGCTTTTGGAGTCTCAGTTTTATAACATATTTCATTTTGGGTGCATCCCTTAAGAGTCCTATTTTTATAGCAGCTCTCATTTTCTGCACACCCTAGGTCACCAAGTTTTCTTAAAATCTGATTTCACTACATTGCATTTCATCAAAACCCTGCTATGATTAATATTTTACCCAAGAATTTCTATTGCCTATATATGTAGAAGCTGCATTATGGTTTCTTTAAAGGGGAACTTCACCAAGGATGATTTTTACATCTGTGCTAGCTTTGTGGTTACTTACCTAGGAAAAACTATTTTCGCCATTTATAACTCGCGTGATTTTTTACAAAAACCGATAAAAATAGTACAGGAAGGTTTGGAGCTTGCATCACGTGATATGGAAGGGACCATCTGGGTATAGCATTGTCCACTCACCCACGCTCAAACCAGGCTGTGCGTATTTACATAACTATTGTTTATACTGAGTATCCTTGCGTAAACGATGAATCACTTATAATAAACTGTCCACTGTCAGATTTTGTGTTGCTGTTTATATGGTCTTTTGGTAGCTCCATGCTGTTTACTAATAACCACCAAATCTACAATAAGCTTCAGGAATATATGGTTATAGGAATATTGTCAGA
Organism: Ptychodera flava; assembly: GCF_041260155.1. NCBI lineage: Eukaryota > Metazoa > Hemichordata > Enteropneusta > Ptychoderidae > Ptychodera > Ptychodera flava. The sequence goes on from NC_091936.1 coordinate 44,609,471, forward strand.
ATTATAACATACCACATGCTCATTCCGTGTCTCGATTCGCCAGAATACGTCACGTGACGATAAAATAGATACGATATATTTCGCAAGAGAAACAGTTTTGACCAAATTTGGAAAAGTGCCCAGTCTGGTGATCGTAGTGTCGTCTTCAGCTTTGCAACAGTGGCGGGTAACTAAAACGTGATGTGCGTCCTGGATAAGCGACGACACTCTATTTAAAAAAGATTTTCCAACATTTTCCAACAGCGTAGGAACTTGAACAGTTCATCGACGAAAAAGATTAAAGTACAACTAAGGATGTCGCTAGGTATGCTTACAATATTTTTTGAAGGAAAGTGGTATTATGTATAACTGAAACCGCTGTGGGAACATCGCCTAGTAAACTTGTCACAATGGATTGTTGCCTTGCAAAATATCAAAACACATTAAAAACTATATAACACAATACAACATGAGCGTGTGGTGTGTTACAAACACCTATAAGCTGGTCCTTATTCGGGCTGTAGTGCCCGTTTATTACCCCTCGTGGCCGTGTGTTACCAGAAATACATGGCTATACCTGGGGAATAGTGTTTCTGGTAACACACGGCCCCTCGGGGTATTTGATGGGGGCCATAGCCCTCATGACCGGGTACTAGGTGTTTATTATCACTCCACTCCATTGTTAAACGGCTTGGAAAGCATGTGGTAGATTTGGTGGTTAGTAGTAATTAGCAAAACAAAAGCCTGAAGCTTTTTACCATGATTCAATTACATGGAGTTGATGAAGCCCTAAAATGCAACTTCCTCTACTATCCTTATCGGTTTTTGTAAAACGTCTCGCGAGTTATGAATGGCAAAATAGCTTTTTCGGTGTAATTAACCACAAAGCTAGCATATATGTAACCAGATATGAATTGAAAATGCTCGCGTGTTTCATCATATATTGCACTGATGTGTAAATTTGAACCTGTGCCACATGTTTGCAACTTCAGTGAAAGTGTTATGATCAACATAATGAACAATATTCAATACATACGAATTCTAAAGATCATTAAGTATACAAATATGTAATTATCTGAAACAAAAAATAAATTTCTTTGACTGCTGTCATTGTATCATCACTTTATATAGCAAGCATAATTGCCTTTGGTCAAGTCCTTCAAGCTATATATGTCAAACTGTGAACGCTCATTAGATATGCAAATTATAAATTAGCTGACATAAAAATGCGAAATGACTTTCAATGTTGTTTTAACCTGGTATAATCATCAAGGTACAGTGCATATTTTGCCAACTTTTATAATGTAAATCCCAGTATATATCCATAATTAGGAAAATTCATTAAATATGCAAATAAGGAATTGATCTCATTAATTATGCAAAGTTAGGAATTGGCTGAGGTAAAAATGTTTATTATATTATAGCTTTGTAAATACCAGTGAATTTTGTGACGTCATATCCTTAAATTATTACTGATAATGTATTCCAATATTCAGCAATGTTGCCCCACAGCCAGCATAACAGTACAAGTTTTTTTTGGGAAACGAAAAAAAGGACTGCGCATTTAAAAGGAGGGAAAGTATCGGATAAACCATGTAAAACACAAAACGATAAATCTTGATAATGGTGCACAATATTTATAATAATGTCTTACTGTACGATTTATCAATTTTTTTTTAGTCCTCCCGCATGCACTCGCCGTCTGCTTCGTCCGGCTCGCGCTCAGCATGCAGTCCCCGTCCGATACGCTGGTATGCAGTACTGCACAACTACGTTGTTTACAGCAGGGTTCGCTTCGTTGCCGGATACGTGAAAAAGAACTCAGTACGCTTGCAAACTCCTTGCTGCGAAAACGAGCCCTGCCACTCCTTGACGTGTTCTGCTGGGAGTGGGGGCTGCGATGTGAAGAACTGAAATATCGCACAGGATAGTATTACACATGCACTATGCCGATGCGCACGGAATTTCGAACGGCGCGAATTTGAACGCCAATTTTCGATCTTTACAGAAATAATTTCCATACACTTGGTCCAAAGTCCATGTAGCATCTATCCATTGGAAGATGTCTAGGTATTCCTCAAGTTTACCTACTTTGAACGGGTTTTCCAACTATAACCGACGATCGCCTTGAAATCACCGCCATCTTGAATTTTAGCTGCTTGACCCATGACGTCATGCAAGTCTCGCACGTTCCCGTTCTAGCCATTCGCATATTCAGACGTAAACAAACAACAAGTGCGCTCGACCATCGTCTTTCACACTTCGCATTGTCGGCAACGTTGTGCGTATTTTCGCAAAAAAACCCCGGAAACCGACCAGCAAACTGTATTTTTAAATGTAAATATTGTAAATAAAAGGAAATAAAAGAAAAGAAATTGGGAATGAGTTGTGTTTTTGCACTTTTTTATATTTCATTTGCTCGTTATGTTAACAGTAAATGTTGTGCTAATCTGACAACGATTAGCTTGTTTTAGGCATTTAGGGGAACACCATTTGATTTCTGGGGGGGGGGGTATGGAGGATTTTGAGAAAAAAAATTGTCGCCAGGTGAGATAGAAGAAAAAAAAATTGATCCTGTCATGGCCTGAGAAAAAAAAACTTGTCATAACAGACAGAAGTGAAAAAAAAATGTCACAATGCACCAGAAATTAGCAAAATTTGGAAACCCTATTCTCATGTATTCTTTGCCGGCGTGCCGCCATAGGCGGCGCAAATGTTTTTACCACAAGCAATTCTTATGTTTTTTTCCCAGCACTTATGATATAAGCATGCACTACATAGGTCTACTTTACAACTCAGTGCACTCAATGTTTTCCTTCCCTTTTCTGACCCAAGAAATCACATTTCAGGATTTCTGTTGCAATATCTCAATGACTTTTTGACTTCTGTAAATTGTGAAAATTTTAAAACACAAGACAGGAGTCAATAAACTAGTGTGAAAATCAATATATTATTCTCTCAATATAAATATATTAGGAAGATGTACAAGTTGACAAAGAAAAATCGAGGAACAACAAATATAATGGAATTTCAAGGGAGGGGGTCACTGAAAAAATTGAAAACTTCAGGGGGGGCGTTACTCAAAATGTGGAGAGGAAGAAGGGGTGCGGGGTTACTCAATTTATTTTGGCGAAATAAATTGAAACACATCTCAGATTGCACCATTGCACACATTCATTTCTCAAAATTTTCAATGCGAAAGGGGGGGCCCCCTCTCGTGCACTCCCCCCCCCCTCGGGTCTTCTAACAGTTTTACTGGTAAAAGACAAATTTAAAATACCTATCGGATTGCACTACACTTCGCCGTGGCGCACATCAATTTCTCAAAATTTTCACAGGATCTAGGACAAAACTGAACTGTTATGAATTCATCCTTTATTATCACAGAAACATGTTTTCATTTACCTCAGTTCAATGACCATTTTGACAGTTAAACATACCATATTCATGCTTTTCATTAGAATCTGGCAGCTGGAGAAATGACACAAGAAGGTCAAAGATTTTCCGTTCCTGTATATTCATTTGTCTTTAGTCTCTGGCAAACAGAACTGTTTTTCACAAATTGTATTGTCATTGTTTGGTTGTTGAATATTGTGACACAAACACTGATCATGCATAAAATGTAAAAAAATATTGCAGTGTTCAATGTCATTTTCAAACAGTTTTACCGAGTGCAAAATAACCTGAAACTCCTCTCAGATTGCGCCATTAAGCACATCAATTTCCAAAAAATTCTCGTGCTCTCCCCCTTGGGGTGTTCTAACAGTTTCACGTAGTAAAAAAATTAAAAAACACCTCTCAGATTGCACCAGACTGCACCATTGCACACATCAATATCTTAAAAATTTCCATGCAAGATAGGGGAAAGCCCCTGTGACACTTTCCCCCTAAGCCTCTCACGTGTTTTCCCCCTGTACTTTCAAATTCTGCCCGGTCAGATATCCTAGTGAAAACCCTGTCATAATACCCATCCAAATTAAACAATATGCTATATGGTTAGATACTGCGTGAGCTTTTATATCTTTATTTTATTGTGACTTGCAATTTCATTTTGATGGGTTCACCTTTTTTGAACCATCATGAGATAACTGATGATAGTCTAGCAGAGTACATCAGGATTTCAAAGGTCTTTACTGTTGCTGTATTTTGTAAATTTTACAAATACATGTATTTGTATTTAACTTTTCTGAGCGGGGGATCAGTCAAAATTTCAGAGTTAGAGAGGGGAGTTACTCAAACTCATCATGGTTGCATGAGAGAAAATGCCGAGAGAGTTTGACCGGTTGACCTCGCTGTTAATTTTATGCAGGAAATTACAATAACAATGCTTGGTCGAATGACGCAGTGCCTTGAGGGTGGGATCACCAGTGGTATATGGGGAGGAGTACCTTCCCGATGGTGATAAGTGGTGCAGATTACCGTCGCCTAGGTGACTGGCGTATAAGCGTGCCAAAAGACACCTATGGTTGATTTCCTGTTGACTAGTCGGATGGCAGAGTTGCAAATACCTGGACTGAACCATTTGGTTTTTTGTGGGTGTCGGTGGTACTTTGACAATATAAGTAAAAATGCACATATATTGAGTTTATTGTCTTGTTTATGAGCGGCCAGTATTTCCAACAGCATAATTATGTGCATTTGCCCTTGAAGGAATAAATAATTTTCGAATAAAACATCGCGAATGTAACTACATTCCTTAAGCTCGACGTACACTTCAGTGCCCCAAAGAACCATGAAATCGCCCGACTTTCGATTGAAGAGATGAGTTTTGCCAAACCGCGTATACAGAAAAAGTGGCAGATGACTTTATTTTTAGAATCATAGACAGTATAGCGAGATGTAAAAAATGTGAAACAGGCTCCCCACCTAACTATCCTAAATGTTTTTGTGTCGAGTTTGTGTTTGATTCGTTTCGAAAATGTGTTCCTACATTCTTATCCGATTGTTTGTGTTAATGAAATGTTTGTTTCGCTTTGGATATTTGTAGAGAAGTTTGGATTAGTGTGTACGGTAATGTTTTGTTTGTGTGGGGAAAGCTTATGGCGAGACGCAGCCGGACCTATGTTGTTACAAAAGTTGATAGAGTCGCCCTTTGACGCTTGCGTTTCGAAACCCGAGTGTGGTTTCTCATCAGTCGCAGTGTAGATTCTTTCCTTAGTTTGTGTTTGTGAAAATTTATTTTAATGCATTTTAGTGGTCTTGCTTTCGATTAGCGAGGCAAGTATATTAATTTTGGTCACGTTGTGAGTCCGTTTGGTGGTTCGGTTTGTTTGTTCTATATTTCTTTACTTCGGTAAATTTTGTTTTGACTGGTGTGTCTTTTAGATTTTTGCGGAGGTTGTGAATTTTTAGGCAATAAGTACCACTGCGGGGTACGGATTTTATGTTTATTGGATCAAGATACTTACAAGTATCCTGGTTGATGTGCTTGTTCTCGTACATTTTAATTAATAGTTCATTTACTTTGTTTACTGTTTGTTCTGGCTTGTTGTGTATATACTGAGTGTTACGTAATTGCCTTTCGCATTCGAGTACGTAATCGTTTGTGTTGACAATAACGAAAAACCGACCCTTGTCGAAGGGTTATTTTCCCAAAATTTGTCCAATGTTTGCAAGCTGGTTTATCGCGATTCTTTTGGCACGCGACATGTTTTGTTTCCTTGTTTGAAAGGGTATCTCTAGAAGTGCGAGTTTAGCAGCTTCAGATAGCTTTCAAGTTTTTGTTTTTTTGTTGTTCGTGGAGTCCAATTTGACTTTTCTTTGAATTGGTGTTGTTGCGATTGTTTGTGTCTCACGATGTAGCGTAGTCACATTATACGACTTTATTTGTTGAAATCCTGAGGTGGTTTTATTCTGTTTGGTTTTGTTGGTGTCCGAATGAATTTTAAGGCTTTTGCCTAGTACTATTTTTCGGAGTTTCATAGTTTGAGCGATGATAGGTTGTTGTTGAATTTCATGTTGTTGTCGGCTTTTCTTTGGAAATAGCTGATTTATTTCCACGGCCATGTTTTCTGTTACGTTACTGTGATTGTTTATTTTGTATTAATGTTGTGTTTCAGTTGTTTGTTATGTGTACGATTTTTGTTATTTCTTTAAGTGTTTGTGTGTTCTATGTCATCTTATCGTATTTTTTGGTAGTTCCCTTTTTGGAGTATTTGGTGGCCCTGAAAAGGGCCGCTTGGTATGGGTTTTTGTTAGCGCTTGGCGCGTTTGTTTTGGCGATAAGCCTAGCTTTTTATGCTTCTTTTCGCCGATTCGATGTGCTTGGTGAGTAGGTGTTTGCCGCCTTCTTGTCACTGTGTGTGCTTACATGGACAGTCTGCATAGCCCTTGAATGTGGTCTCGATTTTGATCAAACTTACAATTTAGGAGTATATATCAAAACTGATAAATGATTTATGTGATTACTGTAGCTATAGATAGGCTACATTCAGGACGGGCAGCGACGGGCAGTAATTAGTAGGCAAAACAGGTGTTTTTCACCGTGGGCAGAACTCGGTGCAATGATACTGAACATTAATAGTAAGCCTGTCACCTTGAAGGTAATGCTGTAGGTGAAACAAGGACACACGATGGTACAAACAACACCACAAGTGAAACGTACACACAGAAATACACGCGTTCCTACGTTGTGCCCACCCGGGCCACGCGATTAAAATATGACTGATACTGCTGGATAGTGTTAATTGGGTCGGTAAACAGTCAATTAATAGTTTAATTGACTACCTGGGTGATTGGCAGGTCGTGTCCAACGACGCATATGCAAAGCAGGCCAAAAGACAAAAGCCCCCAAAGTTACAGTGCGTTTCACCTAGGTACCGCAACTCAGCGTACGAGACGGACACAATCAACGTACAGAACACACGATTAGCTTGGGTATCACGGACACATTTCAAAGCCACCGACTCGTCGATTTATTACAGTAAACCAGCATGGGGCAGCCGCTGTCTAGACTGAGAGATAGACAGTTGACCAGACTTGATCTACAATGTAACTTTTTCTTGTACAATTTCAGCTAAGAGTTCAAGAGGTGAAGGTATTCTCAACAGAAATTAACTAAAAAGCCATACATTGTAGATCAAGTGTATCTCTCAGTCTAGACAGAGCGGCTGTCCCATGCTGGTTTACTGTAATAAATCGACGAGTCGGTGACTTTGAAATGTGTCCGTGATACCCAAGCTAATCGTGTGTTCTGTACGTGGATTGTGTCGTCTCGTACGCTGAGTTGCGGTACCTAGGTGAAATGTACTGTATTGACAGCTGGCCAGGGGTCACCATGAATACGTAATGAAGCTTCACTACGCAGAAACTGCGTAGTCAAGCCCTTCTTAACCGGTCAAACTCTCTCGGCATTTTCCGGCATGTGACCGGGGGGGGGGGTGTCACTCGAAATTTCTGAGTTTCAGGCCGTAAATAATGACAACGCATCACAAACTTGATGACAAAGAAAAAAAATTTGCATTGCTACTCCATTTGAAAAAAAAATGATGCAGCTCTGACAGTAAAAAAAATTGCTGTTACTGTGACAGGAAAAAAAATTGCTCCCATACCCATTTCCTCCATACCCCCCCCCAAATCAAATGGTTCTCCCCTTAAATCGATTATCCGAACTTTTGGTTTTGTGTCAATTTTTCATGGACTTTGTAATAGATTTCGGGTCGATATTGGTGCCTGCTCTTCGCTGTTTGAAAAGCATGCTGTGAAAGGCTGTTTCGAGAAATAAATCTTATTTCTCTGTGTTTAGCCATTCCCAGGTTTCATGGTTTCGTTAACAATATTTGCTGTAAACGGCCTTTGAAATCGGTTTGGTCTGAGGAGAGTATTGGTTTATTTAATTCATGCCGCCAACTTTGATTACTTATGTGGCAGCTCTCTCAGTTTTTGATTTTCTTTGCCAGATGATGTTTTCTGTATTGCTCAGCAATCTTTTCAGTTTGGTTGATTGTAGTACCAATTCGATGACAGATTGCATCTTGGTTTTATACGATAAGTTGTGGCATAAAATGGAGACAAATTTTAAAAAAAATTCAGATTGCCCATTGTTATAACTGTTATCGTGAAACCTTTTAACTGTTTGAGCGATATGGGCAAAGTGTGTTTGAAACTCACCGGACTTTCCGGTTGTCGTTCCGGATATCGACGGAATGCTTACTCCTTCACATGTTGGTCAAAGTTATAACGAGCTATGATTTTGTAAGAAGGATTTGTTTTAGATGCTCGTTTTATAGACCATGAGGAGTGTCGTTAGAAAACGTCTCGAGGGTTGATCCCAGAAGTAAGCTCTGTTGCAGTGATTTTCAGTTCACTCTCCTGTGTTGATAGAGTCCTCCCTTATGTGCTCAGTTTAAGCGAGCAGGCCGTAGATACGGAGACATCGCTATCTGTGCTCGTCTCAGACTGGTTTGATGAGACTTTGAGCTTGTTCTATTTGTAGCAAGGCAGGATGTGATTACTGGTTTGATAGGTTAATTGGTTTCAGGCACTAAACTTTGATGAAGTTTATTTTGTCCCAATGGTTTCCGTGTAAGAGCCATGGTTAAATTATGTATATATTTTTTACACAAAGATAATGGTTAAAATGATCCATGTTTTTGCTGGTTTTTTACTGCGTTACATATGAGGTAGCCGATGGATACCCCGGAGGGTATTCTCGTGTTTGCTAGCCCTCGACTTAGATCACAAATGGTCTTTTCATAAAATGGAGTGTCCGTGCTTGTAAAGTGACCTAAGAAAGCAAAGATATAAAGGAAAATGAGGGCAACTCCACACATCGGCTCTACCAAGATTGTTTAATATTACGATATGGTGAATAAAAGGATCATTGCATTTATTTTGTGTGGAATACATGTGATGGAGAACATCATGATCTATAATGTAAAATTTCTCTGGGGAATTTAACATAAATTGCATGTGATGGATAATCGTTGGACAAGTTTAGTATCATTCAACAATTTATTTTATTTATAAACATATTACATATTTTATTCACAATTTTTAAAATTAAAAGTTATTTGCTTTCTATTCATTCACTTTTTACCATGCGAAAATTCGCATAACGTAGCGGACAATGCTGAGACAGCAATACTAGTCAGCGCACGTGTTGTTTGTTGATATCTGAATGCAAATGAAGTAGGAACGGGAACTTGCGAGACTTGCATGACGTCAAGCAGCTTAAATTCAAGATGGCGGTTATTTCAAGGCGATCGTCGGTCTTGCTGCGAAAAATCCATTAGGAGGAAAGAAAAATTACAAATACCGAGTAATTATTGAGCGGGTATGTTATATGAACACCGGACACGGTCCTTTTTGAAAAGTTATGTCAAATTTGTGTCTTTGAAAATTTCTGGCGAAGGCCGTATCCTGTGCGATATTTGCATATTACACATCGTAGCCCTACCACTCCAATGACCAAGCTACCCGAGTGGCAGAGGCTACGGATTCGCAGCAAGCAAACTCCTAGACGATACTTGGGTTGACACATGGCAATATTATGTATGTCAGTGACCATGAAAACGATGCAAGCGTGAAAGGCTACTCGAACAAGCCACAAACGAACTAACAACGGCAGCTGTAATCAACCTTGACCGGAAGTGTCTACGGAAATTACTACGGAGCCATTGAAAGTCTCGGTCCAAGGTCAGCTTCTGCCAACAATCATGACGACTGTGGACTCTCCGTTGGTCTAACATCTCAGCCACCTAGTTCTGATGCATTGACTGTAGTCGGAGACAACTTTCATTCATCGTTTTTGGCCCACGCGGTGGGCGTAGCCCAACTAGTGTGCCTCTGTTATAGGGTGGCGTTTGTTAGTCTGTATGTGTGTATGTTATATGTATGTGTGTTCGTATGTGTGTTATGGATTTGTGTCGTTTATATCTCTCAAACTCATTCATCAAATGTCATGAAATTAGAAGCAATATTTTGACTTATTTTTGCTCATTTACATAGCAAGGGAGGATGCACTAAATTATAATGAGTGGGGCACACAGGACTTGGATAAATAGTATTTACTGTGACTACGATGTTTAGCTCGTGTGTTCATTCGAATGAGCTATTGTGGTACTGATGTTTTTAATTATCTGTGTATGTCTGTATTTCTGTTTGTCTGTTTGTTTGTCTGTTTAAGAAGTTTGGTAATGTTACTGTTTGTTTGTATATGTAAGAACTTTCTTTATTACAGATATACATCTGGATTGACTGACCAAAGTTGACAAAACTTGCTATATAAATTGAAAATACTCTCATATAACATAAGTGAAAGTCATTTAGCATTTTTACAAACCTTATAAGTAACTAAGGTATTTAAGAGACTTTTCTAATTTGGAATATATAGATGTATGGATGATCAAAGTCGACAAAATGCCTTGTATATTGACGATTCTATGATACGACACTAATATGGTCATGTAACAGTTTTAAATCTGCATTTTAGTAGTTTGCATATTAAATGCTTTTACCAATTTGGTACGAGAAGGAATAACGGGAGAATATGACAAAAGTTTAAGAATTTTGCTATTTTGATGATATGATTACGTACCGTGGTGAAAGACATTTAGCATTTTGATATCACCTATGTATGCTGATTTGCACATAGAACTACCTTAACTGGAAGGACTGTTGTGGCAGAAGTGAAAGAAATTAGTTAATAAAGGGAAAGCAACTCCACACATCGTTCATACATTCGTGATTTGCGTTTAATGTATAGTAGTGTGTATTTTTTGTTTCGCCATCTTCACTGTCTTGTGTATTGAGCCGATTAGACACGGCGATTTCACATTCAATTTGTATTTCACATATTTTCCGATCTTTCATAATTTAGAAATTAAATTGAAGCTATACACAATGGATATTGCTAGTGATGTTAAACATAAGCATTTCAATCAAGTTAAAATCTAATGGCATAACCTTGGAGAAAAGTGTCAAATTACAGACAACAGCAACATATACAATAACACAGGAGCACTTTATTTCATATCAAGTGCAAATACCATAAATACAATACTGTGAATATGTAAGGCAAAATTACCAACGGTCAAAACCTTCACAAAATTTAGGAATTTTTCTAATGTCAGTGTCTTATATTGCTCATAATAGCGTGTTCATGTCTATTTTTTGACAGCAAACCTAAATCATAAAAAGAGTAATTGCCTAAAAGTAAGAGGCCGTGGATAATTAAAGCTTGTGCACGGTGAACATGACTAATTGTGTTGCCCTCAACCACTCCTAAACGAAAGTTTTGAAGTGTGAAAATCTAACCAAGTCTTATCCTCATTCTGCATCAGCATACCTCCAATCAGTAATTACGTCGCTATGAAATCAAACATACACTCCATCACCCTGGTATACCCCGTTTAAATCAATCTCTGTTCAGCGAAAACTTGACAATGATGCAACCAATAGAATGAAATGAATTGAAACAGTATTTCCAAAATTATTGGTACGTTATTTTAAACATGCACTGAACCACATATATGTCAAAAGAATGGTGTAGCGTCAATAAATTGAGCTTGCAAGGAATCGCCGATAGACAACTGTACGCGACTGTACCCCTTAGTCTTAAAACGGATAAACAAAGACACAAACAAAATCATTATCCCAAAAATCATCGTTTCGGACGAAAAAACATCAAAATAAGTGTCTCATCATTCGTAATATATCATAAATTTAATGTTCAATGCCTGAAATATGCTGAGTTGGATTAGATTCAAACATGGAAGGGTCGCAAAAACTTCGTGACTGAAGAATCAACGTGCGCGATCAAAGTTTCAAAATGGCGTCGCGGCAAACTCAACAGCATTCCGAAACATCGAAAGCATAAATTTCGAGTAATGTTAGAGTGAAAATCGATTCTAGAAAATAAACATTTGGGAAGGTATACACCTCGCAAGTCAAAATTCATGGGGGAATTTTACAGGTTGATTTGCAATTTTCGTTGTTCAAAAAACGCATGGTCGACGTATAGTGGCCGCCATCTTGATTTTTTACAACAAATGCATCGTCGAAAACTCGGGCGTTTTCTACAACAGAACAGAGTAAACGACAAAACAACGCATACTACCAATTTTAAAATCCCCTTCGCTGATTGATCAAGCCAAAGTTTCGACTTATTCTTATTTCTACAAGTGAAAGGGGGAAAACTTTCATACTATAAGGTGCCTCTTCCTACCTAGCGAGGTCAAATTTGGTGGGCGAAAATTCGACGGAGAAACACGGAAATTCATAGACGAAAATCAAAAAAGAAATTACTCTCAATAAACACAGTTTCTCAGTTGTAGCAGAAATCCTGGCTATGGTAACAAAGTTACCTGAGGAGCAAAGACATGAGAATAAATAAAAATACTCCACACCGCAAGATGTTGCCAAACGCTACTGATGGCGTCCCCAAGCAAGCATTTACATCCGTAACGCGCTTCGTACCAACGGTAGAGCAATTAACACCTTTAAACAATAGCGCACGTGTCGTGTTTCCAGACCCGCGGGTGGAGGGACGGTATATTGATCATCTTATACAATGCAGCTCGCTGATCATGTTGATGTCGATGCATGAACATTCCGCTTCCTTCATGTCCTGCACTTTAACGTCACGGCTTTTTGAATGGCATGACATTGAAAGGTAATGTTTCAAGTTCGATATAGACGGTAGGGATGCAGTTCCTTTTCATTTCCTTCGAAAATACATCGTTTTTTAATTCCGAATTGAACCGTGAAAGTGCTGCTCATTTTCTGTGTTGAACGTGTATGTTCAGTGCAGTGCAGTGTGGAGTGGATGTAAATGTATACAGTATACAGAGTCAGGGCCGATCATGCCGGACGACGCTCACTGGCTTCAAACTCAGTTTAAATTTCCTTTTTATTCGTTTTCTACAACTAAAAATTCACAGGCATTGCCAAAACTATAAAATAATAGCAATAATGTACCCCCTCCCGGCCCATAATGGACTCAAGCAAACTTCGCATTCCACAATGTACTCGGCTTCGCCTCGTGCATAATGTCGTGCATAGTTTGCATTCGTCCATTATGGGCCAGGAGGGGGTACATTATTGCTTAAATAACTTTCAATAATGTTGTATCATAGTATCTTACATAACGAGTTTTGTCAACTTTGGTCTAGTCAATTCAGATAAATATCCCCAATTGGGAAAGTTCATTAAATATGCAAATTAGGAATTTGCTGAAGAAAAATGCTTAATGACTTTCAAGAATGTTGTATCATAGTATCTTCAATTTATGCAATTTTCGTCAACTTTGGTCTAGTCAATTCAGATATATATCCCTAATAAGGAAACTTCATTAATATGCAAATAAAGAATTGGCTGAAATAAAAATGTTTAATGCCTTTCATGTATGTTTTATCATAGTAACTGCAATATATGTAGCAAGGTTCGTCAATTTTGATCAAGTCAATTAGATATATATCCCTAATTAGAAAAGCTCATTACATATGCAAATTAGGAATTGGCTGAAATTAAAATGCTTAATGACTTTCAATGATGTTGTATCATAGTATCTTCAATGTACATAGCAGATCTCATCAGCCTTGATCAAGTCAATTTAGAAAGTTCATTAGATATGCAAGTAAGGAATTGGCTGAAGTTAAAATACTTAATCATTTAAAAGAATATTTTACCGTAGTATCTTCAATATACATAGCAAGTTTCATCAATTTTGGTCGAGTCAAATTCATATATATATTCCCTTTTTCAAAGTCTACTAAATATGATAATTAGGAATTGGCTTGAGTAAAATTGCTTAATGATTTTCATGAATGTTGTATCATAGTAACTTCAATCTATGTAGCACGTTTCATCGACTTTGTTCCAGTCAATTCAGATATATATCCCTAATTAGAATAGTTCATTAAATATGCAAATTAGGACTAGGCTCAACCTAAAATGCTTAATGACTTTCAATAATGTTAAGTCAAAGTATCGTCATTATACATACCAGTTTCGTCAATTTTGATCAGGTCGATTCAGATATATATCCCTAATTACGAAAGTTCATTAAATATGCAAATAACCAATTATCTTTCATGTCATCCCTTAATACCATTCACTGCTGAGATATCTTTGTGGGATCAATATTTGCAACCGATCTCATCAAATTGTGTACAGTCGTTCTCAATGTATATCCGCGTTTCCTAAAAATCGTTAATTATGCATTTGAGGAAATTTAAGCAAGGGACACCCAGCAAAAACTAATCAGCTCTTGCCAATTTCAAACTAAATCTATGTACCGGATTCGATTCTGATCTGATAAGCCGTTTTTGAGATATCGGACAGACAGACAGTCAGACAGACAGACAGACAGACACACAGACATCGAGTCAGACATCGCTGCGAACAAACGCTCAAGTGTGTGAACACGTGAGCTAAAAATCATATCCTTGTTGAACTTCCCCTTTAAGCAAAAAATGCGGAATAAGTTCCCCATTTACGCTGCAGCGTCAAATTATATAATAATTTTTCATAGTTGGATATTCACTTACCTTTGTTGACAAGGTAATGAAATTGGAAAACATTTTGGTTTAAAACACAAAAAATTGGTCGATAATTAAGCTTAACTATATTTTAATACGTAATATTCAAAATTTTCTGCATCAAGAGAAATCGGCTTTCCTAACACCCCCCCCCCCCCCAGTAATCGGATAAATCGTGTTGTTTTAATATTCCACTACAACTTGCATTCTGCAGTCTTTAAAGTTGTGGCATATAGGCCGTGGGCTACAGGGGGTCTACGTGCATCCCCCCCCTCCCACAGAATAACAAACCTGTATTTTTCAGAAGCCTTGGGATCCCTAGAATACGACATTGAATTTTAACAGAAAAAATATACGGACGCAATAGCTGTTATGGTCATGTTTTGAAGGGTACCGCGAAATTACCATTTTCCAACCCAAATGCATTTTTGTCAAATCTGTCTTCTTGTAAGTCATGTGCTGAGCTTATTTTTTAACATAACCTCACTTGTTTGGTATCATTAGAAAGGGAATTTATTTGTCTTTAAGATGACATATTGAACTATGCAATATCTTCTACAATTTTTGTGAAATATGACCAAAACTTACCCCATACCCAAGGCTTCTGAAAAATACAGGTTTGTTATCCTGGGGGGGTGCACGTAGACCCCCTCTAGCCCACGGACTATGCTTTTAGCCAGCTACATAGAACAAACATAATCACTAAATGTGGAAGAGGCGTTATTTTACAAATTGAGTCTATGATGACTCCTTTAAATATTTTGTCCCTATCTGTCATCTGCAGTACATGGTGCTTTTATTTTCTGGTCATGCTTCCTGAAGTAGGTATTGTATGCCTCAATGAAAAGAATAACATCTTTATATAAAGAACAAGGAATATAAGCATTCAAGCGCTTTCATGAGCTCTAAACATGTCCTCTGAGAAGGGAAGTAAAAAATTAATGCAAGAATTCACACAGTTGGAAAAAATATCGATTGAAGCAGGTAAAACAAAATAATGGTCCAACAAATACTTTAAAAACATATGTATAATAAATGATAAATGTGCTGGTTTTTAATATGCATGTTATGTATATTAATAAGTGGTGTGTACTTATTCTTTCAGATCATCACTACATGAACTGACGGACAGTGACGGTGATGCGTAACAAGACTGAAACATTTAAATTTCTTTTTGACATGTCATTACAACAATGATTTATTGCCATTAAAGACATTAATCATAATTACAATCTTGATTTGCTGCAAATTTATGAATTTTGATTGAAAATGAACTCAAAGTTCCATCATAAGATGGTGACAATGATATTGAAAATGTAGAAAGCGAAAAGCTGCTTGGTGTGGAAGATTCAGAGTCATTTATCATAAACATCACATGTCGATAGTATTGTGAAAAAATAAAGAGTAATCTGTATCTTCTTGCCAGAATTTAAGCATTTTTACCAGTTTCAGCAAGGCGTCAGTTTTATAACAGTTTCATTTCACCATATTTTGATTATGGTCTCGGTGTTTGAGGTTGTTGTAGTCAAAAGGATATGGATCACTTGAACTGTCTTTTAAAGTGGGCAATGCGACTGAATTTGAATTGTGATATTGGTACCTCATCCATTGAAATGTTTACACTTCTACAATGGTATCTGCTATGCCATCGCTATAAGTACAACCTAGTAGTGTCTGTTTACAAGGGTATGTTGTGGCCAGTCTCCTCCATACATCCGGGATATGATAACAAAGTACAATGATCCACAAAGATCTTTAAGGTCTGTTAGTTTTAAAGCTCTACAAGTTCCATTTGCTAGAACCGAATTATTTAAGCAGTCTTTCCGAGTAATTACCTGTACAACAATTTGCCTACAGCAATAAGAAGTTGTACAAGTGTTAAAGTTTTTAAGCAGGCTTGTTACAAATTTTATCGACAAAGCTTTTTCGACACTTTTACGTGAAACCTGTCTGTGTTGTAAAGTTGTTGTTATCCTGTACTTTGTCTTCTGTGTATAAGTTTTCTTTGTGCTCGACCCTGTGAAAAGAGGCGTATACCTATCATGGCTATAGAGTTAAAATAAAGTTTATGTTGTTGTATTGTTATAAGATACTTATTGCATCAAATTGTAAAAGATTTATAAAAAATACGTATTTTAGTTTAGGTAAATCACATAACCTCATCATTAATTAAACCTGTACTTTTAGAACAATAATTGTTAAAATAACTGAACTCAGGTATAGCCTTGAAGCTGTAATTCTAGTAATTTTTTCCCTTTCTGGCTCAATATGCAAGTGTGCATTTCAAAAAAATCAATGACAATCAGTAATAGTTCATTTATGTTTTTTATAGTAAATTTATATTGACCACTTCAGTGAATCGCCTCATTTTTTATGCTTAATTTTCTGCACCTTTATAGGGGAAATACTTTCTCCAGCGCAAAAGTTCAGGATGAGATTCTTTGAGAAATGCTACAATGAGTAACGTCGCTAGAGGGTAACCTTCACGCATGCGCTTTAGCTGATGTTTTAGGGATTTGCAAGGACTACCTGTACCAGCCAGTGCTATTTTAAGTTAACATTTCCGTCTCACGGCCTTATCGCCAAAGCTGAGGGCACAGCGTTTAAATTTGATGTCTGTGTAAAAGGACAGTGACGAAATTAAACTTGGAGAAGAAACATGTAAAGAGCATCACCGGAAAATTCAGGAGTGAATGAGTTGTATTTTCTGTCAAAACGCACGAGACAACGTTTTGACTTCGCGATTTTTCTGCAATATAAACTAATAAGACACTAAATAATGTACGATTTGGTAAATCTAACTATCTATCTTTCAATTCGCCTTGTTATAATTAACATGATTTGAATTCTCGATTAACTATAGGCGAAAATTTCTTTACAATGTGTGGCGCTACACACGCGATTGTGCACCACCTTTGTTGAAGGTCGATTCCCTCCAAGGTTGTGCTGGCGTTCATGCTGCAGCTTAGACAAAGCTTTTGTTCAAAAAAATCCAAGTCAAAGGTTGTATTGCAATCTTGTACAAAGGTTAATGCTCAAAGTTTGAATGAGGTTATTTTCGAAGGTTAAACACAGCTTCAGCCTTAGAACCCTTCGTCAAATGTTCACAATGAACCTTTCGACAACCTTAGTTTTCTGAAAGAGTGGACAAAGGTTACTTTCACAACGTTAAATACAGCTTCAGCCTTAGAACCTTCGTCAAATGTTCACAATGAACCTTTCGACAACCTTAGTTTTCCGAGAGGTTGGACAAAGGTTACCTTCAGAAGGATAAATAAAGCTACGAACCGGGAACATTTGTTGAAGTTTTGATTTGAACCTTCAGATAGTTGTTTCTAATAGGTATGTCGCGTGAAGGTTGTTTCCGAAGGTTATATACAGAATTGTCCAGAGTGTACTGAACTAATATATAATTATGTCGGGTCAACTTCACTCCCTGGTCTTAGGCTTTTTTGCGATGTACCTTATGTCGTCGCAGAAACAGACAAATCGCAGCCGAGTGGTCGTGCTGTGCTGTATCGTAACTTTTACTCTGCACTGCACTGGTCTGATACGTGTGTCGTCAGCGTTGGTCATATACCATGTGGAAAGAGGGGTGCCCGAATTACACCTTGAGGGATAAGCAAAAAAGAAGCGACCGAGAAATGCGGAAACTATGCTGAAAAGCGTGTTTATAAGCGATTTTGCTTTTTGAGTAGAAAATTGCTTCATTATAAAGTTCAATATCATATCATACATTATAATTCTAATGTTATTTTGACTTGCACTTGACCGAGAATCTTTCTCAAAAGTGGTTTCGGCAACATTACTATCGTCCATCTTGAAATGAAAACGAGGTTATAAATACAAGGCGTCGGAATTTGAATGTCTTTTTTTCGTGCCCGTCACGCGTCCTGGTAATCCGGCTTTGACAAATGCTCTGGCAAACGTACTGGACTTCACTAAAAGCATGGAGGTAGGAAGAGACGGAGCTCTGACTGCTGAACATTTTGCGAGGGCTCCGAAGAGGATTTTATCAAAAGACCACAATATTTTCCCGGATCTTACAGTTACATACACGGTCTTCAAGGTAAGTTGCCACGTAACGTACGTAGACGACAAAATGTTTCAAAAATTACCGTTTATGAATATTTTACATCGAAAAATGAAAATGAACGTTGTACCTGGCTAATCTTTAAACGAATGGAGTAATTTCGTGAAAAATATGTGGTAAATATCTTAATGCTAACGCAACTAAATTATCAGGAGTACGGCTGTTGGTGACATTTTGACAACATCGCACCATGACGCGATGGTCAGAAGGACGCCTTTGTCAAAGTGTCCTCTCTCTGTTCTTACACGATCCGTTACAGTCCCAGATTTTGTCATGGTCACTCCTGACCTCTGACCTAGCTGCAGTACAGTAGTGGCTCGAGGTTTTGCTCGGGTATTTGGGTCGGACAGCAAAATTTGGTTTTGCCGTCCGAATCAAATACCCAGGCAAAACCTCGAGCTACTGTATACGTACTGCAGCTACTCCTAACCGTGATTTTGTGAAATACGTATTGTCTTTACTTGTATCAGGTTGTAGTGTCTCAATCTGACAGATGTTCCTATTTGCCAAGAGTGATTGACAGATTTTCTTGTTTCATTTTTTTTTCAGTGAAAGTTCTTGAGGAAGGCTGTTATGCCAACTGTTTCTGTTATTGATCAATGGAAAAGAATGACCCTCCTCATAAACTGTCTGTAAGTATTGAATCCTCTCAGTATGTTCTTTGTATTCACAGTAATATTTTTTGTATTTAATGCATTTTATTAGGTTTACAAGTTGTACTTGTAAATATGTTTTTAAAATTCTTAACATGATCAAAGTATACATTGATTTTCCACTATGACCACTCATGAATCAGCAAGGTCTGCCTTCCATAAACATTAAAAGAAAAAAAAATGAAATATAAGAACCAGTCAATTTATCTTGAACAGATCTTGAGGAGTGTATGGCTAGAGGGTAAAGTTAACATTTTGAAAAGTTTTTGTTATTTTGTTTGCTCTCTTCATCAATGCAGTCAATATGTCAGGATTCCAAATCACATTGTTCACTTAGTATGTGGCATGTCATTGTCTGTGAAGTCTGTGGCGTTGTTAAATAAATTCATATTCAGGTGTAAATTCAATTGTCAACAATAACAATCACTGAAATACAAACTCCAAAATTTGTATTGACAAAGTGCAGACAGAAATTTAAATTTGGTTGTCCATGACAATGTATGTGATGCAATGTAAAAATACTGGCTAATTGTCATTAATAGAATTACTTTGTTTGTCTTTTGTAGGTCACTAATCTGAATAACAAGACAGTGAAGGAAAATCACTGCTCATGTACAGCTTGGAAAGGGTTTTGCAACCATATGTCAGCCATACTGTATCAAATTACACAATACAAAACAATACAAAACTATGGGGATCAGAACTGTTCCAGAGATTTAGAGCAACGCATCTGCACCATAGTGATGGCATATACCACCCTGGATCCACTGAGATGTCTCCTGTGAAAAGTTTGTGAAACCAAAGACTAGCTGTCGTGAAGCGTGTGTGAAAAGTACACTTTTAACAATCCCATGAACACTGTATTTCCTGATTTTCACTTTATGACATATTTGCAGGAGAGTGTATTGCAACATCACAAGTTTGTACAATTATTTCTAGTGCTTCCAGACAACCTTGATAACCTAGCTGCCTCTCATTGAAACAGCTCTGGGTAATTTTGTAATTGGTAGTTGTCTCTCATACCAGTTGCCAAGACCTGAGACTGATGGGTCCATTTTGTACCTTCCAGTAACACAATCATTTCCCCCGCTACCAATTTACAATTATTCAACTCAATATTGATATAATGCTGTTCTCAATGGTGATCAACATCAATATTTGAAAGTCTTCAATTTTCCCTTGATCAAAGCAGAGTTATGAAAATGAAAGGTTGACAAACAGACAAAATGATAGCCCAGAACAGTTGCCATGAATTATAGATTGGAAAATGAGGCCAATGATGTTACATTATGCCAATTTGAGAAATGTTAATGTTTATTTATGTGAATTTATAGTTAACCCAGATGTGCCTTTCCTTACCAGATAGAGTTGTAACTTTTGTACAACCCAATGAAATATAATTCTTCGGAAGCCTAGAAATTTAATGTGCCCGAAACAGTCCTACAGAAAATGCCCCTATCTTAAATTTGAGTGGGGAATATACAGACTGAGAAAATCTCATTCTCAGGAAAATTTAGTGATTTCAGCTAACAGCAGGTTTGCTGACACCTATTGCCAATATTTATCAAATGACATGTAATTCTGTACCTGTACTACAGACAAGGAAAGTATAATTAACATTGCATTGCAATTTGAGACGTACGTAATGAATTATCAAAACAGTCTAGTATGTTGTGTCATTTAATATGCTGCCTTTTGTTGTTTAAGTTGATTCTAAAGAATTTATTAAAATATGTGTTCACTAAAAATATGTTGTGTATATGATGATATACAAATGCTTTCAAACACTTGCAAAGACAATTGACAACTGGTGTAACAAAAAAGGCAGTTTGATGTTACGGGCCAGTATGGCTCTGTAACTTTCAATGATTTTTCACTACTTTTGTCCTTAAAGTCAACTGCAGTTTCCTTTTCTACTCCCTAAACCATGCTGAGTTACACAGTGTCATATTTGTAAGATCAACGTGTACATTGTAAGACTGCGATATAAGTGTTGACAAATTAAGTGAACACTGGTCTGGATAAGAGTTCAGATGCAAACAATAACTGTGTATTTTACAAATTCATGTATTGACCCTGTGTTGACGAGCTAAGTAATTGTTTCAATATGCTTCCAGGAGTTGAACAAGAACATATAACTGACTTTTAAAACAAAAAACAAAAATGAAAAAAATGATCAAACTGGTCCTAATGATTCCTGAACAAAGCAAAATGTAAAACACATATTGGCAAACACAGTTAACACAAGACCAATGTGAAGAAGACTTATTATTTCAGAAGGAAAGAAAAGAGAAATAAAAATAAAACTTTGGGAAAATATACTTAAAGGCAATCAGTCACATTTCATAATACTTTACTGAGATAAATTACAGCAGATGTAACCTTAACGTTTGGTGATTTTTTACAGTAATTTTGTTCTGCCTTACAATCACATTTTCCAGTTCTACCACATACAGCACGAATTGCCAAGATGACGGACATTAAATTTCTGAACAGAACTTGTATAAATGTATTGTGCTTTGCTATTGTTGAGGATTGAATTTCACTCTAGTTGTCAACGTTATTGTAAGCTATATACATGTTGAAAAGCAAAGCACTGGGCATTTCATCATGCTGTATGATCTATAGAACAAGAAAGTGCAACTGTAATAAGTTAGTATTACTGTAAAAATCATCAAAAGTTACCACTTCTGTTAGTTACCTTCAAATAATATTGGTAGCACAATTTGCAGCTTTGAGAAAGGTTGCATATGACAACCATCGTCAAAGGTCGGCAGGTCAATGGTTCATTAAAGATCAGAAAGTCAAAGCTTCAACAATGGTTGATATGTTGAAGCTTCAAACAAAGTGAGGATATTGAAGCTGCAGTAAAGGTCGGTAAGTTGAAGATTTACAAGAGGTCAGAAAGAGGAAGCTTCGAAAGAGGTTGTATGTTGAAGCTTTGACAAAGGTCAGGAGGTCAAAGATTCAACAAAGCTGGGCAGTAAAGCTTTCCCTAAGGCTGGTTCATCAAAGCTTCAACAAATAGGCAAACCTTGGTTGAAGGTTAAAATCACGAATCTTCAAATAATCTTGGTACGCAAATTGGTTTTCGAAGCTTGGGCATGAAGCTTCGTCTGAGCTTTGAACAAGCTTTGCCAAAGGTGTCGCACAATCGCGTGTGTAGGTTTAGTGATTTCTTTTTTGAAATTTTCGCATTCTATACCACCCACGAAGGAAAATAGATTTTGCGTGTCTCGAGTATCTGCGCCCGCACTGTACATTCTCCACGTACACGGAGCCGGCGTCGCGTATTTACGCGGAGACAACTGTTTTCACGTAATTTGTAAACGTGTAAATTTATTCTCATCTTTAGGTATCAAAACATGATATAAACTGTGAATCATTCATGCACGTTGTTAATTGGATATATGATAGTGACATCCTCAAAGATATTTATGTATTTTCGTTATTTTCTAAGTGAAATTTCTTCGTCGATTCGCGGCATATCGGTTATACCATTCAGCTGTGTCTGCAGTGATGCGGAAACACACTACGGGAACTAGAGCCGAGTTTCTTGCGCGTGTCATACGAACGGGTCACGTAACGTGTAGCCAAACGATTTTTGAAGATGAACGTGTACGCCAACGCCAACGTGGATTCTACACGTTTACGTTCACGTAAAACGTGAGGCCAACCCTGTCTCATAATCGGATAAGATCTACCGTGAATATTATTTTATTATAACCGGACGGTCACTATTGGTTTTGAAATATAACAGTGAAATAAGACGTCATCATTTATTTTTACATTTCGGTCACTATCATTCCGAACAGTGTTAATCTTTACGGCCCTGACACAGTTTTTGCGGACCGAAGTTGTACGGCGGAAGGACCCGAGCGTGCGAGGGCCCGTACGCCGTACGACCGAGGTTCGCAAAAACCGTATCAGGGCCGTAAAGGTTTTATCATATACCTTATGGAATGATAAATGTGTAATCAAAATATCGTGCAAAGATTTGGAGATAGAAAAATTCATGCAATGTCAAACATTTATCGCCATTTTTGTACATTTTTCGGAAAAGCGATGGCCGTATCCCCGTCGCGTATTGATATTACATAATGGCGTCATTTGTTTACCTGTTGAACTTGTAGAGCAATGTACGTATAACAGTGTTCGAAATAACACCTGTCCGGCAGTCCGAGACTGTTGTTTTTCTGCAGGACTTGTAATTTAAAAATAAAAAAGTTACCAGTCCGGCGGACAGGTTAACTTTAGCGGTGGGAGTCTTCTTTAAAACTATGTCTGCTTTTTTTTCTCCGGGCTCCCATTCAAATTTTATGGCAAGACAGTTTTCTTTCCCGTAAATTCATCCTACTCAACAGCGCATAACAAAAATCCTTAGGCACATAAAAGTAATCGCAGTATCAGGACTGGTAAGTTTTTGGCAGGACAGGCAACTTTTTGAAGTTACCAGTCCTGGTGACTGGTTGATATTTTCCACAAATTTCGAACACTGCGTATAACAACAAAGAATGAGACGTAATAAATCGAGGTGTAAGAAGAACGGCGTGGTGTAACTTATCTACACCACATTGACCAAGATGATTTAGAAATAAAAGAAACAACTGAAAGTGTGGACTCGACATCATACCTAGACGTATTTTTTAAAATTAGACAAAATACACTATATACTAAGCTGTATAACAAGAGAGACGATTTCAATTTTGAAATCATAAACTTTCCCTTTTTGACAAGCAATATACCATCATCTCCAGCTTATTGTGTGCATATTTCACAACTCCTTAGATACAGTAGAGCATGCAATTCATATGAAGACTTTCGAGTTAGACACAGCCTATTAGCTCGAAAGTTAGTGAGGCAAGGATTCTCAGAAAGTAGATTAGTGAAATTATTTAAGAAGTTCTATGGTAGATACGGTGATGTTGTATCAAAATATGACCTGTCTGTTTCTCGAATGATGAGTGACAGCATACCAAATTTTGACTCACAAAAGTAATTTGGTGAATTCAACAAATAACAATGGATTTGTCGCTTTGGGTCAATCTTGACGGGTGCAACTAGCTGGCAGGGTACGCTTACCCATTCCGGACACCTTGTACCACCACTATTTCGTGGTTCAAGATTACCCCATGGCCTTTGTCATTTTCGATATATTCCTTGGACCTAGTAAATTTCATCGTTACCTTGAATGATAATGATTATTGGACCTGATTTGATGTGACGGTCTATTATCGTAAATTTCATTTCACCGGCAGAGAGATGCCATCATCAGTAAAAAGCTCGATTGAAAGAAATATTGTGTCACGTCTATAATTTTTTGACGATTTCGCGATGAAATGACCCTGTAGACCTATAAGCTTACATAAAGCTGGGCGACGGCTAGGCTTAGCTTATCTGTCGCATGATCGCTCTTGATCTAGTTATATCCAGTTCACTTTCAAATCTATCAAAGATGCAGACGTCATTAATAATGTGCTTAGTCAACACTGGATTTTAATATCAACCCTGAGAAAAATCACCCGATTTCGCTAACTTCAGCCAGGCTGTCGCCCGTACGATCAGAACGGAGGAGACATTCGAATCTCGCCGTGGCTTTATTTACGAATGGAACGTTTCCTGATGCGGCAACGCATGTAGTAAACAGAATGAAGCTTGTTCTGAAATGCACGCGCTTGCCTTTATTTGGGCAAAGTGTGCCTGGGCGAGATACTTAGAGGTTATTTGAGCAATAAAGCACACCTAGCGATGGTATACCATGAGATTTTGACCAGTTCACGACATATATGCACGAGCAATAGAGAGTGCATATATGAAGTGAAATGGTAAAAATCGAGTGGTATACCGTTGCTGGGTGTGATTTATTGCTATATCATAACAGTATATTGAAATTTTGGCGTGCAACGTCATAAACGGATTTTTGCTCACGCTGAGAGCACGCGCTTATGCCAGCCGTGGTTTATCGCCAATATACCACGGTTCTTTTCACGTCTCGACCAATCAGATCGCTGTATTTGCACCATCAATATACTGGTATGATATAATAGTAAATATATCATAAGATGTGCGTTTGGACTACCTTATTACTTGCGTCATTTATCGTGAACCCATGATACAGATTTCCTTCTTGGTCTTGTCTTGGCAAATTATATATAATTTTTCCTACGTGTGTGATCTGAAACAAAATACAGAGACATAAACGCATGGAATCAAAGCATGTTCCGTGTAAATATCAATAGTTGTGATATAACCGAGGTTATGACGGTATTGTCGGTTATTTGGTAGCGTGTCAGGGCCGGCAAGGCTGGTATTGCAATGATAAAGGGATGTAAAGACGACTGGAAACAGTGAGTACTATATAATCAAAGATGCTACTTTATTACACTAAGCTCTAAGCTACGTACATAGAGTGATGGTAAGCTGGAGACTGGCTTGAGTACACGTGGGCTAAGAGAGATATACATGCCCTCATGAATAGTAATGACAGCTCATGAATAATAATCACATGACACTACGTCACATTAGTATTCCAGTCAAGATGAGTCCTGTAGATAGACAACAGGATCACAAGCCTTATTCGCTTTATGGAACTCAAAATGCACATCTCGAATTGTTTTATGTTTGTTCCGCTAATTGGCGTCATAAAATGAAAATTACGATATAACTTTGCCGACATACACGTGATGGCTCGTGTCTCGAAATCCAAATTGAGTCAAAAGTGTATAAAATGATATCCTAATTATTTCAGTATTATTTTCTTGTGTCAGTATCTAGGTCTTAAAATTCATATAGGCTCCTTTCTGATCTTAATCGATGCGAGTGCAAGCAATATAAGCATTGCAAATATATTAAACATCTCACCTCCGACAAGTGAACAATGCCTTCATCATGCCAGCTGATGTCAGTGCAGCCCTGTGGAACTATAATTGTAAAGACTAAATGAGTGAGTTACATTTAATATTGCGTTGCCAAAACATTTCATATGTTGTACGTCATAACACAGCATAAATCCAACAGTTCTGTCGCCCACCTGTATCGCTTATTTGATGATGTTTATACTGGTTTGGTGAGTATGGCAGAGGCTGTTTTTAGAGTAAATAAGGAAGTGCAATAAACTTAAGAGATACTAATAAAACACAAAGTTACGACTTAATGTATGGATGAATGAATGTATGTAAGGATTAATAGAAGGATGATCAAACGAACGAATAGTTGGAAAAATTAATAAAGTAATGAACATTTAGGTTGAATATGCCCTTGGTGCAGATATTCGGCTTTTCAAAGTCTTTCATGATCAACTGCTTGTTCGGGCTAATTTTAAAGTTCTATCAGAGTGAGAAAATTCTCACCGTCATCGAAAAAAAACTGGATTTTCCCCATCGAGTTGACATAAGGCCCCATAGACTTAACATAGGGATGTCGGCTATTTTTATTTCAAATATCGGTAAATGTTAAGTGATCCTGTCACTTTCAAGGTGCACACTGCCTTAAACAAAATAACGAATAAATGAATGCATGAATGAACGAATGAATGAATGAATGCATTCATGAATGAAATGTTGAATTGCAGAGAGCTGAATAGATCGTCCCGTTCGAAGATTAAATGCTCTGTTTTCTGAACCCATGCTTAGTGAGTTCCATCGTCTCTATATATAAACATTTAAATTGGAATTCTCATCATTATAGCTTTGCATAGAAATCACCCTAACATAACAAGTGTGGCCTTTGTTTATTTGTGAACACGCGGGAGATTGCGTGGGACGCAGCGAGGATGTTAGGTACTCTATAAAAAAGTTTGATTGAGAGGATATTTCCAAAGAGGGTCGACTTATTGGTATGAGAAAGAATAAAGCAGCCGACAGTTTTGAAACATTTTGAAAACGTTTTGGAGATCTTTAGTTTTTTTTGCTTTGAAATGGACAATTTGTTCAAACATTCCAAAAATACGGCCCGGGCAACTTTTCTGTCAACAGGGATTAACAAGTATAATCAATCGATATTATTCTATCAGCCGGCAAGATCTTGCACTACATGAAATTTTAGATTACATTCTATTCCTCGTTTTTTTTATTTTGTCAGGCTGAACAGAGAATCAGGACTTGAAAATTTACTACAATAAAAAATAAGAGGGTATAAAATGATGAAGTGATCATGAAATCGAACTTGCATCGAATTCATTCAGAAGCAAGAGAAAACTACGCGTTTGATTGCTCTGCTGTTGATTTCATAGGAAGAGATTCATCAAAAAGGATTGTCAGCACCATGTAAAGGCGGGGCATTGACGTTCTCTCGTCACGGTCATTCGTGTTTTGAACCACGGACGGAAAAACCGACACAAATCTTTTACCACAACAGCAGCTGAATAGTGTAGGAAGGGGGCAGAAAAGTTATGACGCAGCCGTTGAAAGATAAACCCGGAAAAATATGTAAAAAGAAACGCAGTCACTGAAATGCAAGATTTATAAAATACCGCAGCCCGATGAGTTGAGATGGAACATCTCACATGAGTTGGGGGGAGGGGGTGGCTTGCACAGGACGGAGGCGAGTGTTTCAACTCAGTCCATGCATTGTGTGTGATTTTCTCACGTCCCTTTAGTATTCAAAAAAATAGCAGACTTTCGTATTCCATTTATGAAAATACAGTCGTTAACGATGCCTCTTTTCCATTCTACTTAAATCCTTCGAAAAATGTGTTCAGCAGTTAGGGAGTGGACATAAAATAACAGGGCCAATGTTTTTTAAATGAACGCGATTGGAACTAATTTGGGAGAATAAGATATTCATATTTTTCAAATTTCTCAAAAGTGTTAGATGCCGTATAGCTAAATTATGCAATATTACTAATTACTCAAAAAAACAAGTGTTTAATGTAAAAAGAGAAGTAGATAAGCTTATATTTGCAGATTAAATCGACATTACTTCGCCATCCAATTATCCCAAATTAGTTCCAATCGTGTTAATGATGCCGTGCGAAAAATAGTGACCCTCCAAAAGTGTTTGCGAGAAAAACAAGTGATTCTCATGCACAAAAGCAGTGACCCCGTGTTTGTCATAGGCTATATTAATAATATTTTAATTGATTTATAACTTACCATTTGACCGTTGAACTTTAAGCGAAAACGTTTTAGCCTACAAGTAATTTCTTGTATGCAAGGTTTTAGCATAAAATTCAATTAAAAAAAGATCCCATTTCACGATAAATAAATCTATCAACTACTTGCTGTACAGTTGACTATTCAAAATCGAAAGAGACAATAGCTTATATGTTTACCTTCATTTATAGTTTGACTTGTAAGTGTAGAGAGAGCACTATTATTGTTCGTCAAGAAACTTATTATAGCCTAAGAGTCACCATTGTTTAATTGTTTAACCTAAGAATACCATAGGAAGCGAATTAAATTATTGTGAAATTCCTGTTTCATATGTGTTGTCAACATCTCTACTTTTCAGACACATTATTCTGATCATCACATTTTATTAGTTGTCAGACACTTATGAAAGTACAGATTTAGTTAGTTTAGTATTGTAAAAAAAACTATTCATAGTTTTCTCATAGACTGCCATGTATAGTGAATCAGCTTTTTCGGTGAAATTCCAAAATCAATTTTTTGTGTACATATGCACTTGAAACTACCCCAGGCTATTCTAATTAAGTACATTTATATCAATTATCAAATGTATATTTGCAGAGATATTGCTAGCTATATATTTTATATATTTTAGACTACTATGTATCGTCAATCAACAATTTCGAAGAAATCCAAACATCAAATCTTCTTTCATACACATGCACCCTTTCTTTATCTGCCTTTTCAAGCGAAGTACTTTCACATAAATTATAAAACGCCATAAAGGTACAGATATAGATTGTTCTTTGGGGCGAAATTATTAGTAGTTTGCCCAACAGATTCCCATATATTATTTTGGAAGAAGCAATATATCGGCCACATCTTGACTTCTGATAGTTGCGCAAAAACCCTCCCCAAAGACATATGTGAAATTTAATGATCCTTGCGCAAAAATGCTTTCGCGAAAAATTGCCACCTACCCCCGTTAAAACACCGGCCTTCCCTCCCTGTGTATTATGTCCGGTCCTTAATTTTCATCAAACACTGTGCAAAACATGCTTAAAAATTTTCCTCTAAATGTTACTCATATAACAACATTACGTTAACTTATATCTTTTACGATATAGCTATAAAAATGACCACATCCCATCGTACTTTGGTGTAATTTTCATGTATTTGTCACTTGAAATATGGCAGAGTACAAAAACCACTTCACTTTAAAGTGTGCCGTCTGCATAAAAAGTGAAGTGACTGCGCGAACAAGCGCCCGTGTGTTGTCGATGAATTTAAAATTTACGTCGATTCCACCCTTAGTCACACCATTAGTTGTATAACTGAGAACTGGAAACAAAAGCTGAGTGACAGGAGTATCAGTCCGTTTGTTGTATGCACAAAGGACCAGGAGGTAGGTCACCTGACAAACAGAAATTTGAAAGGGAAACTAGTGACGTCATGGTTGGGGAAATCCCCTCGTCAGTCCCGTGTAACCTCGAAAGGGTCAAGGAGCGGACGCAAGGCATGCGCTGATAAAAGAAATCACTAACGCAAATCCGTTTCTTAACGACCAGAAGAATTTTAACCTCATACAGGGACGGTTATCCCCCGGAATAGTTCGTGTTTGCTCTGTCACGGTAACGACACAATTTGAGTTACTCAGGAGGAAGTTCGTTTTAAGTGTCGAGCATTTGTTTTATCATATGTGCTGGGCCAATAATAGTTACATTTATATTAACTCTACTATCATCCACGAGTCCATGGCAATGTAGCCATAAAAACAATGTTCGGCCTTGACCTCACTAAAATTCTTTAGTCGTTCCGTCATAATGGCAACCGATGCATCAACATCTCGCCACCACTCTTGGTCAACGCCCCTCAAAACACCTATGGCTAAGCCGAAAAATTGTGTTTTCGATAACAGTCCTCCGAAAATCAGTATAGCTGGGGGAGATTTTTTTCCTATTTTTATTATTAAATACGGTACAATATAGAGTATAGACTCGACATGTTTTGAAAATGTGAAAAAGTGTCTGGAGTCGATCGGGTACCTGGTAACAAGCATATTTTTATTGACCTAATAAATCATCGTGTTCACACGACCAACGACAACACAGTAGTGATAGATAAAACATGGACAGTAGCAGCGAGATGGTATGAACTTGCCAATACAACCCACTGTATACAATTTGCAATTCATTCTTGTCGATAACTGAGTTCTAGTGTCCATACTAAATTTGAGTCGTCAACACTCAAATTGGACATTACACTCAGTCACTTGAGTTGATAAGATGATCACTGAGTATTTCAGCACGAACTAAGGAGCAGACCGGGAGACTTTATTTTTGACAAGAGATCATTTTATGAACAAATATAATAGAACCGGAAAATCTAAAAGTTATTACAAATGAGCTTTCAAACAAATACAGACCAGGAAATACTTGCCCGCCGGATTACCCTACGGAGGTTAATGTTTGACAAGCAGGTGAAACTTAAAACTTACCAGTCGGATAATAATTTGATATAATTTCACTTTTGGTTTCTTTAAATCACGGTGGCTGTGTACTGAACATGCAGTATGGGGACATCAGTTAACCTGACAGACTCATTCCACGAATTTCTTTCATTACTAAACGGGTTATCAAAATATACTTTCATTTGCGGTGCAATTTGCACTTTTGCTTCGAATGATGGTGAACAACAAGTTCCATGATACCATGGTACACCTTGAATAATGATGAATGATCAGTCGTTACTCACCGCCACAAATTGATAGTTGGATATGACACAACACTGCTATGACCGAGAGTTTTGCCGCTGATACTTTGCCAGTCGGTGTCGACGTCATGGCGTACAGAGTTGAAACAACATTCACAACCTTACGGCTGAGCAGCGAGTCGCAGTCGCAAATATTTAGCTTACAGGTCCCAGAACGCAAGTCTTGTGATAAAACCAAATAAATGCGATGGAATGTCACAGATTTACCATGAGGTTCGCATTACGGCTGTCTGGTGCTGCATTGTAGTGGCTACTCTTTTGACTGTAGATGTGTTGCTGATCAGGTGAAATGTGATCTGAGCAGGAAAAGCTTTATTTTGGAACGTTTCATATCCGGGTTGTGAATGGCGCTTTTCACTGTTCAATAAAGAACAGAAGGCGCTTTTCACTGTTCAATAAAGAACAGAACTAGCGAAGGTACTGGCACCACCTTCAACTAACACACTTCTACTCTTGTTTTAGGGGAATGCAAATTATTTCCACGACTTGTTTTCCAACCTTTCTCTGACTTCAAGTACCATCAATAAAATAGTTTGTTCTGACATCGCAACAGGCAATTTAAACTAAACAACAAAAAGTTATAAGCGTGGTCACAAGAAAGCAAACGAAATATATCATCGACCAGATTAATCCTGAGGGCTAGACTAAGTGCTTTGTATAATTGTATAACACCATGTTAGAACGTTTGACATTTATTTGATTTTCGACACGTTCAAATTAATGATCTGAGGGGTAACTTCAGTTTCGTATCAACTAGGTAATTCATATTCCTTTGATCGTATTCCAAAAGTCCACATGTCCATACTCAAAGTCAAATTTCTTGCCCGCGAAAATTGGATATTACCCCAGAAAAGCTTACCCAGCAACCTATCGTTTGGTGATTGGGTGAATGGATGAAATGACTACATAAGGGTGTAGGACATCCGTGAAACATTATTGCCTCACATTCGGGCAGATAATATCGAAACGTTGCCTGCCTGAGCAAATCGCGTGCTGTATACCCTGTATATTTTTTATATTAACTGTCTATCTGTCAGGCAAGCGTAAAATTCCATGTGACAGAATTTACCTGCCCAGATAGGTGTGCAGGGACTTCCCTTTTTGCCGGATGTCATGATGCGGTGCAATGACTCACTCATCAATACGTTTGGCACACGGGCATTGCGTGATGATCATCATATCGGACCATGACGGTCTAGCAAATCGCCGAACGGCAAATATCAGTCATCACAATAGGGCGGGGCAATTACACTATTATAGGTTAGGTGACTCACAATGAGTTGAAGTAAATCATGCAGGTTTAGGTCATGTTTTGTTCGCATTATGTCTAATGTATGAAAGTGAATGCAGTCTTAAAGCAAAAGCTTGTGATCACCTCATTGATGCTGTGTCAACCTGGGAGACAGTCACATTAGGTGTTCATTATCTTCCGGTTTGGCGATTTTCTTATCAAGATAGATTCGGTACTGGATAATGCGCACTGGCCTCCGCTTCTTTAGCGATCAAATTTAGGACACTCTTAATAAA
Source organism: Ptychodera flava (assembly GCF_041260155.1). Classification (NCBI taxonomy): domain Eukaryota; kingdom Metazoa; phylum Hemichordata; class Enteropneusta; family Ptychoderidae; genus Ptychodera; species Ptychodera flava. Next base: position 44,642,043 of record NC_091936.1, read on the forward strand.
CAAAATGTAATTTTCGTTCGTATGTAAGTTGATTCTCGATGTTAGATTGCAAAATAGGTAGATTACACGACTCGGGACTCTTTGACTTTTCAGTTAACGTTTGTATTTCTTGGGCTTGAACCTGCGTTTCTCGGTACCCCATTGCCTTTGTCATTTTGATATATTCCTTGGGCTTGGTAAATTTCATAGTTACCTTGAATGGTAATTATTATTGGACCTGATTTGATGTCTTTAGCCAAGGAAAGTAGAAGCGAGAAGCAGTAAGAAATATGCATTATATCATGCAAACGTTTTTGCAAAGAAATCACAATGCTTGAAATTTCTTCAAGAAATACCACTATTTAATAACATACAGTAATTACATTTAACAGAATACAAAATTATTGAGAGGGTAAAAGTCAAATCTGAATAAAGTGACGTACTAATCAATGGGTTAAAGTTCTGCTATACACATGGAAATATGTTCTTTGAAAGCAAAACCGTGAATATGCATGTCTAGCTCTCTTTCAATCAATCTCTGGCTATATACCCGATTGGAACTAATTTTGGATAAGTGGATGGTGAAGTAATGTCATTTCAATCTGCAAATGTAAGATCATCTCTTTTTAAATAAAAGATCCAATTATCCCAAATTAGTTCCAATCGTGTTAATTTTGAAGTAATTTATATAATACATATATACATACATACATACATACATATATATATATATATATATATATATATATATATATATATATATATGTATGTATATACATATATATCGAAGTATATAAATGTCCTAATGGGAAATTACAGTGCTCGATGCTAAGAAGAGCGTTATAAATAAACAGATTACTGCAAGTACAAAGTAATGAAATCTATTACTTAAGTTTCATGCATCCTGCAATCGTCAGATAGAAGTGAAAGGATTCCTAGCTCGACACTCTTATATATTATTTGGACGGCCCAATCCTCAGAATGTCCATTGCTTTGAGATTTTACAAACTGACTCTTTCTTTATATGTTCGCCTTCCTTCACACGATGCTGACAAGAGTTCCTCGAACATTCCATTTATTAAGGTTACCTTTATTTAAGTCGGTTGTATGATGCACTACCAAAATATTCAACAATAGAGCGCATGGTGCCAAATAAATTCTTCTCACCAGTCTTCGATTTCAAATTGTTCAGGAACAATATCATTGAAGAATCTCTGCAATTTGTAACATTTTAGGAACTTCAATAAATGATCTTTATACACAAGTTTGCTTACGACATCTTTGCAAAGATCTGTTTTCTATCTGTCTTCCTGTCGTTTGTCTCCTTTTCAAGCCATAAATCAATTTCTCATCCAACCAACTCACAAATCCGGATGCCAATCTATCTATCCATCTGTATTACAGTCTTTGTGTTTATCATTTGCTTTCAGAAACCTGGTTCCCCGGATATTTGAGAGACATTTCCAAGATACTTGATATTTGAAAGCTATGTTTTCCAACTATAACTTACCTCGTAGAGTCTTGACAACTCTTCCAATTCATTGGTCAGTTCTCTTGCATTTGGTCTTGCAATCGGCTTCAATTGCCAACATCTCAACATTATATTGTACCTGTATAACAATGGTATGGGAATAATAGAATCAGTGATTGAAAACTATCAAAAGCAAAACGATAAGCAATCGAAATTTACTATGATGATCGAACTACGTTGCATATTGAAACCAAATAGATAATAGATGTTCTGGCCAATAATGAAAAAACACTATCGAAACAAAAAACGAGCGAAACAAACACATAATCCTACATATTGCACGTACTAGTGAAGCAAAGTTTTTGCCCAACATGCATACATGATACAAGCTATCGACATCGTTTCATACGTTCATACTCCCTAGATCGTCATAATGAAATGAATACGTCAGCATTATTATAATAAATGTTGAAGTTTTCCGAGTTACTTTTTTAGAGCTAACTTTTCACTCCCATCAATTAAATATTTTCTCTCTATAAAAATAGTATAGCGCTTTTTGTTGTCAGCACAAAAGTTCACAGGAGAAACAAAGTATTATGTACCTAATCATAGCATATTAAATTTACTTACAAACTGTTCGTGCATCTTTCCGATTGATAAAGTCTTTGTCTATCGAGGAAGAATGTAGTCATTTCACTCGTCGGAACATTTGTAAACGGCGTTTCCCCTGTGTAAATCAATATAAGTAGACTTTACTTTTGAATGAAAGCTTTAGAAATTGTTCACTTGTAGATTGCGATTCAACCGGTTACAAGAATGACTGAATACTATCATGAGGAATGATCTACTGACACTATTTAAAGTTTTCGGCGTATTGAATTCAAAGATATTACAGCAATTTTACTTTGTTACTCAAAGGACGTACCGTTTTCCTATTTTTGCTCAAAATTGACGTACCTAAAGTAGCAATTTCCCACAGCAAGACTCCATATGACCAGCTGGCAGAAAATTAAAATGAAATCAATAAAAGGCAGGACAAAAGTAAACTCTTGAATTTGTATAATACCATTCTCACTTTTAATTATTAATCAACGACTGAACTTATTGACTAATTAAAATTTCCTTGAAACATGACATTTGCTTAGTCAGTGTTCTTTGTTGTTTCTATTACAGTGACAAACTATGTAGGTACATTTATATCTGTGTTTTGGTTACGGTCAAGGGTTTTTAGGAAATGCCTACTCATACATTTTAAGAAACACTTCGCAGGTAGTATATTGCTTGATTGTGTCGAGTACACTGTGTCGCTAGGCAAACATGCATGGTTCGATAACGATTTTGTTCTCGATAAAGTGTCTACTGTTATTGAATATGACAATTTTATAATTTACTTACATATCACCCTTTGTGTCATACACTCCACCCTGCAGGAACTCCGGTGGCGTCCATTTCAAGGGTAGCGGACCATGGATTGGTGACTGTAGGACAACCAGTATTATTCCATTTCTTTTACTCTCATAATGAAAATTCACAGCATACCGTCGGTGTGTTTATACGAAAAATTCATGTACCTTATCAGCTTTGCTTTTCTAAGACATTCAATAATGTTATTGCAATCACCTTTTTCAATTACATTTGGTTGAAAATGAACCTAGACTATATTTATGCTTGAAGTATTGTCTGTGCTTTAAAAGAGTAAGACGTCTATTGCTAATTGAACACTGTTAGCATAGAAATATATAAAGTTACAATTACCCAGAGGTCTTTACAATATTGTCCTGTCTCATAGATATCCCGACTCAAACCAAAATCACCAATTTTGGCCACGTAGTCTTCCATTATAAGAACATTTCTACAAGCAATGTCACGATGAATGAACTGAAAGAAAAATACATCGCTTTGGTCAATTACATTTCTTAGTTAATATATTCATGAATGTCATACTCGCGACGGAGTATCCTACATAGTACAAATTAGGGTGATGTGCAAATTATGGCAATATAATCTACTAAACCGAGTCCTATGCGATTCTAAAACATTCATTATATGCGCGCTGAAATTTTCTTGAGAATATACAATGCCACTTAATCTTGATAGTTTACTATTGGAATTTGATACTTAACAAACCTTGTTTTCTTCCATGTGTTGCAAAGCTAACGTTATATCCCTTGCCATTCCTAGAAGCCTCTCTTCCTCAGGACGCGTGATACCTCTGTTTCGCAATTCTCGTACATAATTAAGTAGGTCACCTCGTGCCGCATACTCGACAATTATGTACTTCGGGTCTACATCGGCAAATGGTTGATGAAACGAATGCGCAAACAACAACAACAACAACAAATATTTACAACAATTGAAATATGACTGCATGCAACAGTTAGGAAAAGTGAAGTAGACAGTGATTGTTACGGCTCACGAAACTTCATATTACATTTACGACAAGTTTGATATGCAAAGGAATCGTGTGCAGGTTGATTATTTTATGATTTAATCACGATAAACCATAGCGATGATAAGAGTACCAAGCATAAATATTCCCTCCCTTGGCATAAAGCTATTTGTCGTTAATAATGGTTTCATCGCGTTATTAGAAACTGATGGTGTGCTTTTTTCCCTAGCCACAGTCATAAACACTGAATTTGTAATCCACTTCTACCCGAAGAAACTTCTACCCGAACAAATTGAAAGGCTTACCGCCAGATACAACGATTCCAAGAAGGTAAATTATATTTGGGTGACCTTGCAGTTTCTTCAAACAGGCAATCTCATGACAAAAGTCTCGGTATGATATCGGAAGATAGTGTCGTAGTTCTTGTAAATGTCAAGAAATAATACTTGATATAACGTTACGGAGTAAAATGCATTGCACGTTTTGGATCAATGTAACCATTTCTTATCGGAAAGACACGTTTTATTTATCCTGTTGTAATATCAGACATAGCAAGTTTTGAAATCATTTTTCACAGCAAGGTTTACAGGCCATAGTCTATTTCAACTTATTATTACATGACTTCTTAGGACAGAATCCCAAGCCATTTACATGTACACGTATGAGTCTTCTGTATAATGAATGCATAGATAGTCGCTCTTGTAGCAATTTGCAGTATTTTGTATCGATATAATATAGATAGGTCCTGATTTACTAACTTACGATCCACACCCACCCACCCACACATACACCCACACACATACATACATACATACATACATACATACATACATACATACATATATATATATATATATATATATATATATATATATATATATATATATATATATATATATATATATATATATATAATATATTATATGTCACTGTGGGGTGACATTTGGTAGTGGTCTATGGGTACCTCATCAAGTGATTTGGTTCGCCTGTTGGATGAGTGATAAAATATACAAACGACCTGGTGGGCCGCTGTGTTATGTAGAGAATGACTACTTGTGACATATGTGTTGATGGAGTTGGTGGAAATCTTTGAAAGTTCATTTCATGAAGGCTTGACAAAAATGTCTAAATAGCTGCAAAAATCGCGATTGAAGATATCGTCATAATATGAACATATCGCATTAAGATCCCTGAGAACATATCAATCAAAGCTATGGGTATTTTTTGAGAAACATTTTTTCACCAAAAAGCACAAAAAATGCCAAAAAATACAAAATTACAGATTTCATTAAAGTTTCAGTATATCATATTAAAGGCCCAATAGCTGTATATTTTAGCATTATTATTTTGATTTTACATCCAAACTAAAACAACTTCGTGGGAATGCACTCATTGAGAGGTGTTTATACAAGTAGAATAATACGCTGAGACTGCATGTGCAATTTTGAGCAAGATAAATGATAAATAATTTCCCAAACGTGAAATGGCGCCCTCATGCAAATAAAGCAAAACCGCTGTAGGCCGTTCATATATGCCTTGAAATCTTCACAGAAACGTAAGCGTAGACAAATACAATGCATAGTGCTGAATGATTTCCACTGGGACATCATAAGCTTTGTTTTCTTTGTAATATTACCAGTTTTAAAAAATGGCTGGAAATCAAAATAAAGGTAAAAATTTAAATTTACTTGTCCAATTTTTCAGTAGTAAAGGACTATGTCCTTAAATTTGGAGAATTTAAAGAAATAAACCAGAGAAAATGTAAAGCCTTTTTCAGGTCATCAAATTCCAAGAGTTACAGCTACAGGGGCTTTAAGAAAACCCCTAGGAACCTGTGTACCAAATACCAATTTACTCCAAAAATACAAAATTGCAGATTTCATCATAAATCCACTATATCACATTTAGTTTTTTGGTCGCAACCTGTTTACCAAATATCAAAGTTATCAGACAATTTTTTGGACCAAAATATTCTTGTCCAAAAATCTCAAAAATTGCCCAAAAATACAAAATTGAAGATTTCATCATAATTTGAATATATTACGTTTTGATTATCCCTATGAACCTGGATACGAAATATCAAAGTTATCAGACAAGCAGTTTGGGTGAAATAAATTTTTCACCAAAAAAGACAAATATTGTCCTAAAATACAAATTTGCATATTTCTTCACAATTTGAACAAAATTGAAATATGTCATCCCTTGGGACCTAATTCTAAAACTATCAAAGCTGTCTGACCTGCAGCTTTGAAGAAGACGATTTCTTAAGACTTTTGACCAAAAATAATGAAAATTGCTTTAAAAATACATATTTGAAAATTTTACCCTGATTTTTACAAATCTAACTGAGTTCACTCAAGTGAACTTTATATTCAAGCAATCGGACATGCGGTTTAAAAGAAGATGTTTTGGCCAAAAACAGCAAAAAATGTCCCCAAAATACAAATATGCAAATTTCACCACGATTTGAACAAAGCTAACTGAGGTCATCCCAAGTGAACTCAATATCAAATTTCAAAGCAATCGAACATGCGGTTTCAGAGTAGAAGGCAATTGTTGACGGACGGCGGACCACGGACGGACGACGGAAAATCAGCCTATTTGGTAAGCTCCGCGTCGCTGACAGCGGAGCTAAACACAGAAAAACAAATCGTTAAAAATTCAAGACTAAATGAGTATGTTTTGCAAAACGTACTTGTCATCAATGATTTTAAGGCAGCCGTTACAGTTCCATCTCTTCTCTGAAGTTCTGCCAATTCTATCCTTCCGAACTCACCGAATCCTATCTCCTTCTGCACCTTTATGTCTTTCCGTTTGAGTATCCACTCTTCCAGATCCGGATGTTCTCTCAATAGTTCCTATTGTCACAAAGAATCGTAGTCATACCAACATGTGCAACACAGAGTCCATTTGAATCGAACGGCTACTCTTGACTCCATCCGTGCACCTTGCTTGTGGCAATGGCATTATCCATTCTAATTAATGCGACAATGACGCTTTTAAAACAGTACTGAGATCTGAACCTACCTCTACGTAGCTGTCGAATTCCGTATCGACGATTGTTTTGAACCCCTGTCGATGCCTTCTCAAACCGTGGGCAAGACATACCAAGCAGGCAAATAAAGCTATTGCAGCGCTAGCAATACCAATGACAGCAAACAAGAAGATGTCAAATGAATATCCCGTTGAATCTGAAAGCAAGAGAAATGTTCACAGCGTCAAATCTTCACTGAACACACGTCAAATGGCAACCAAGGTGATGTAAACGAACATCGCATAAGTCGTCGTCGTATTCATTATCATCCTGTTACTACCACCACTACTACCATCATAATCATCATCATCATTATCATCATCATAATCATCATCATCATCATCACTGTCGTCGTCGTCGCCATCGTCGTCGTTGTCATTATCATGTTCCTTGTCGCGCCTCCGCCATAATTACGATCTTGGAATACCTATTGCAAGTATAAATTGTATTTTTTGTAATAAATCTGCAATGATATCTTACAGCTGAATTTCTTTTAAAATTATATTAAAGGACATATCCGGCTACGAGAAAGTCTTAAACTCAATCAAAACTCGATTAAAGCACACCGGTGCGTACAATGTATTGACAGTGATCGCTACCCGCCGTTATTTACCTGCTTGAGTGAGTGACAAAAAATGTCGAGATAAAGAGAAAAGCTTGACGTTGGGATCGTCGTCAGCCGGCAAAACTTCGACTCTCGTGAAGCTAGTGATTAACCCTTTGAGGGCTGTAATTTTTTTCCCACCAAAATTTTAGTGCAACATTTTACCAATGTTATGAATTTTTCTGCAATTACTTTGATTATTTTGGACCAAAAGGATGTCACATTTCATTGGCTAAAAATTTTATCAAAATTTTGTAAAACCTCTAAAAACATTGACTCTGGTACATTGTATGAAGGTAACAAAACTGACTTTGGCGCTCGAAGGTGTGAAACTGTTAACCGTTCTTGAGGAACGATCACTAAACGATCAGTGTTGGTAAAAACTTCTAAAGTGCATAATGGACTGAGGTATTCATTACCTGCTTGGAATCTACTTCCCTCACAACGGCAAAGTCCAGTAGTCTCTTCACAGACGAAATGTTGTTCTTCGTAGCATTCACATTTCGAGTCACAGTACTTTCCACAGGTCGCTTCCTTACAAGTACATGTGCCATCCTTTGTATCACATGTGGAGTTGTTCTCACAAATACACTGAGAAGCACAATCATTTCCATACCACCCTGGCAAACACCCTTAAATAAAAATGACACGCTAAGAGTATTTATAATGTTGTATTCTGCTATACTGCGAGTATCAGCTTGTAGACCTGTTTGTACAAATTTTCACTCAGAAGTTGTTAATCCTATTTAGCGATTTTAATAGTATTCGACAACATATGTACTCTCTCGATTGGAAAGTTTGAATTCGATACAAGTCTCCTTCCGTAATTGCTAAAATGAGACTGTTGTGTTTGACTCATTAGCTGTCAGTTTGCTTTGTGTTTCAACATGCTCTGTCTTCGTTTGCGTATTCAATCACTTCGCTTAGCAGGCAGAGGCAAACTAGGCGCTGATTGCTAGTGATACACAACTCTCATAATTAAACTTGAACTATAACTTTCACGACGTACTTTTGTAGCTAGACAATGGCAAATCGAACTAATGGAGTACTGAGAAATTAAACATTCTGAAAGGCGGGGCTCACACTTGAGATGTTATTAAGGAACTAAGAAGAAGACTGTTTTGCTTAAGACGGGAGCATTCAGCACAGTGTTGTTGATGATAAGAGACGTCAATGAGCTTTCAAAGATTTGAGGTGTCGAATAACGACAGTAAGCTACCTTCATTGCAATAGGTGCCCATCCAACCTGCTCGACATATGCAGCCTCGATGTCGATCACATATGGCTTCATTCTCACAGGCGCAAGGTAAATCACAATTTTCACCATAGTAGTTTTCATGGCAACCTGGGAAGAATTGTTCATGAACGGTACACTGTTATTCGGATTGGTGCAACTACAATTCTTGAGTGGTTTATAGACAGACTTACAAGAGGATATGCAGAAAATTAGATATTATACAGAAAGATATATTATATCAAAAGAAACGTCAATGAATCCATAGAGAGAATGGAGAAAGAATGGATACCTATTATGCAAACCAAAAACGCAAACATATGGCATCAGTCGCCTAGCTGAGAGGCCACAGACAGAACCACTCGGCTAAATCTCCACTCCCAAAAAAGAGTAGTTCAAAAGCTGAAGTCCTGAAACTTTTAGCTGGTGATGAGACAGATCTTGAAACCAAAGTTCATGATGAGGTGGAAAATTGTACCAGTGAAGGCAAAATTGCATTTTACAACTTGTTTACGTTGGACTAAAAACAAAAATGCGAATTATTAAAATTGAATCTGATAATAAGATCATAGAGGGCGACGTTTCCAACGTTGCTTAAATTGTCCTTTGCTGTTTTCATTATCAATATGTATGTCATATCTACATCTCGTGTTTACCAGATTGCATCAAAAATAATTCTCTTTTCTACCTTGTGAAAGGGAAACGTGCGTATATGTTCTTGGTTTTAATTTCGACAAGTGTTGGTAGTTGTTTAGGGGTTTGCGTGATTGCGTTCGTGTGTGCATCATTAATAATCAATTGTCATCGGTCAATGTTTGTTTTACCCGTTACATAAACGAATCCTTTGATCTCTACAGACAGGCGGAGCTGCTGGTTTTGACATCTCGTCAGAAGAAAATTTGATATTACCACTAACAAATTGCGTAAAGCTTGGCGGAAACACCAACGCTCCATACTCGGTACAGTAGAAGTCATGGAAATAAGCCACATCAAAATTTCTTCAGTTTCTGATACCGAAAAGCAAATTGCCGTGTGCAATTTGTATAATATGGTAGTTTGCTACGATGTCCCGTGTTCCAAATACATTTCGTACTTTTTATCATTTCAGCAAATGTTCCTTTACAATATTTCGTCCGATGTTTTCTATTTGTATTCTTTATCGTGCAAAAAAGAGTGAACTTGAAACACTTATCGCTATTGATAAGTGAACAATTGTTCGTGTAATCTCCCACTATTACTCCATGTTATGTAGCAATAACGAGCGAATACTTTAATGATGTAAGGTTTAATGTTACGTACACTTATAAAATCAGGATTAAAAGTACTCTGAGTGATTAGTAATTCAGGATTTAAAGTGATCTGAATAGTCGATATATAAAAAAGTACAAAAGGTCGGCCAAGTAATTGCACGCACCTCTATGCCACCATGGCCAAATATTGTCCATGTGTATTTATAAATGATATAGCGATACGTGCTTGATTTAAATAGTCGTTGGTTCTGAGACTCTGAAACACTATGATTTGTCTTTATCCATCTTTAGGATTGAAATTTTCCCCTTCATCTGGCTACCAAGAAGAACTGGGCGTCAGCTGTGTCTTTTTTGCTCAAACATGAAGCTAACGTCGAGCTTTCCAACAAGGTAAACAATTCCGTTCGTACAAGTGTTCAGACCAATCTAGCACGCCATGCGTAATGTACACTGCTCTAAGAAGTCCGTGACGTAGACTTGAGGTTTTAATCTTTTAAACAGTAGATTTCAAGAATAACGAACATGCACATGACAAAAAATTTGTCTTGCAAGAAAAGTGCGAAATTTTGTTCTCCATGTTGATAAACGTGCTTATAAAAGACCATTTTTCCAACCAAAATGTGAGCGATGTGTTTGCCCTGTAGACTGATGAATATTAATATAAACATCTTTACCTTCATGCTTTTGCTAGAATGGAAAAACACCTTTACAAATTGCCGTTGATGCACGGAATTCAGAAATAATAGATCTGCTTATGGACCATGGTAAAAAGAGATGAAACAGTCTTAGCCGACAAAGTAAGGACAGAAGCCTGCTAGAGTCAGGGCAGTCGCTCTCTGTTAAAGGCTTTGCGTAACTGTCGATGGTTTTTTCCACTATTTTGTTCTGTATGTCAATCGTAAGTTTTTGCTCTACCCCCCAAATTATGTTGAAACACGTCGTATTATTTAGCTTTGAAACACAGCATTTATATATGAGAAACGCATTGTTATTGTTTACATATGTATTCTAGTCCTGACAGAATTCAATTGTCAACAATTACAGGCTGAATTGGCAAGCTGAATACTATGGCTGTCAACATGCTGTGTAGAGTAAACTGTATTTTAAATTAAAACAAATGCTGGGAAGATAATCAGAAGTTATAATAGTCACTGGCCAAAGTTGTCATTTTCTCCTTGTGGAATTCTGACATACATCACCTTAGAAACGAGTTTATTCGTTTGTTTGTTTGTTCTGCCTCTCTTTCCTAATTGGGGATCATTCTCTAACTTATAAGCGAAACGTGCATGAAGTGACTGCCAATTTGTTTCATATCGTTTAAACTTCTCTGCATAGTTCCAGAAAAAATCCTCGTCTGTAAATGGTAAACAGATAATCTTCTTCGCTTCAGAATGTTTTCAGATTTGTCATTTATTGTTTTCATAAAAATTACAAATCAGTGTTTTTTCCGCACTTTCAACCTGAAATTGATGACAAAGTTAAAAATCTTGCATTTGATATCGCAGACTGACCGATTTTTCCGACAATATCTCAAAAACTGGTGCAAACAGTCTGATGTCTTGTTTCGAAAATACTACAAGTAACGCGTTATTTGTAGACTATATTGTACCTGTTCTATTTGCAGGTGGCAATTTGAGAATATGGAACCAGGATCCTGTATTGCCCTGGTTGCAGTGTCAGTTACCATCCTAGACATAACATCATCATACATTTAAGTGAAGTGTATGTCTCAAGACTTGACATGACGTAGGCTACGAATGCGGGGTCAGACTTAACTGAGGGACACTGAATCGAACGACTCTGAGAACAGAAATGACGAGAGTCAGTTCGTAGTGAAAATACTGTCCTTTGTCTGACAGTATTCGCACTACAGATTAGAGTGAATGACAATGTTATCAGTGCAGAATACGGTGAAGGACATCGTTTTCACCATATAGTGAAGGACAGAGATTTCTGTGCAAAATAGAGCGAAGGACAATGCTATTATGGTGATAATACTGCCCTGCATCTTATCCTCCGCTGAAAATGTTGTCCTTCGCTTAATTATGTACATAAAATACTTATTCTCAACTTACTTTGGTTTTAAAATTTGTGTTCTTCCTTTACTATCCTTCGCTGTCCCTGCCCCTCTTACGTTTACGCTCATTGTATAACGTACGAAACAGGCAGGGGCTCGTGATGCGCCGTTAGCCCGATGCTGTATACGTATAACAAACCCTGCGGTATGTCAAGCTAACAAAGGACCACCAAAATACACCCATCCAAATTTTCAACCACCCGTTTCTGAGATGGATTACACTCAAATCATGCAATAAACCAATTCCTCTATTCGTTGTTCGTCCGCATGTGTAAAGTGTAATAGATGTAATTTTTATACTCTAACAATAAGCTTTACATTTTGAGTACCGCTGAAATACTCTCACACGGCACGCAGAACAAATCTTCCTACAATATTTAGTTCAACAATCGACACAACATTTCTTATGATTGTTACGTGCAGAGAAAACGAACAAAAGGGTGAACTCAGCAGTTTACGTTTAAACAAAATTTATTACGAAAATAAAACTAATTGCTAAGTCAGGGATAGAGTACAAGCTTTAAAAGTGTACAGACTACTTATCTCAGCTGGGACGGCAAAGCTCCAGTCTCAGAGTTGTAACAGTCAGTCGAATGAATGAACAGTCCTTTGGCTTGCAGGCTTGAAGCTGCACAAAGTCCACCGTATAAATCCAGCGTTGGCAGTGAAGGTCTTGATAAGTCTTGAGAATGACTACTGCTGGGTTTCCAAACACATGTAGTAACACACAAGAGACACGATCCCAAAAGTCTGACTGGAAGCTGTGCACGTCCCTTTTATACACATGTGCTTACATAAGAGCCTATAAGAACAGTCTAGAACCTTTATTGACATGCTAATTACTGTTCTAAAATTATCTCTCTTACACAACTAATCAACTTTCCAGAACATTCCAAACATGACTAATTGAATTCAAGGTTGTGAGGTCATTAAGGGCAGTGACCTTGAGAATGTTCTAGACTAATTGGACTCAGGTCATGATGAGTGTGGGGGAAATGACCTAAATAACATAATGCATACTCCCATTTTAGTTTAAAGCTTTGACAAGACGAGTGTCATCGAGTCTTATTCATTATTTCCTTAATTTGCGTTTGGATCGCTTTCTCTCACCCAAGGATTGTCATGTGCGACACCTAGGCTCTGTAGTACGAATACTTGGGTGTAAATGTTGTCACAAGGCCACAATAAGTTATCAGTGATTGAGGTTTTCTTGAAAACGATAAATTTATTCAAAAAGAGTGGCAAATAAAACAAATCAACATAACTGTGAATGTGTCGAGAGAGAAAAAAAGAAAAAGTGCCAAGCAACTAGTCTGAAAAAATTAGACCACCAGAAGAAGAGAAAGAAACATATCAATAAAGTCGTATCATATCGTTCAAGATGCATCCTTCTGCTTCAAGTCTTACAAGGCTTGAAAACGTCGGGATAAAATCATCGGCTTTGTTCATCTTCTGATAAGTGAAATTTGTATTTATCCATGAAAAAAGGAATCATTTGAGTTGTATAACATAGGATTGGAGGGTTACTTTAACCCCATCGAGAGCAGCTGAATTTCTTATATTCCATACTGTGTATTTTACAAAGGAAGTGATACAGTGTATAATGTCTGATCTCACATTGTTATCGTCTTCAATTCCTGCAATTGCTATAATCTTTCGATATTGGTATCCTTATCAAAATTATATTTTCTGACAAAGAAAGAATTGCATTTCTGCTGGAGTTATTTATTTATTTATTTATTTATTTAATTATTTCGAACTCAAACACAGATATGATACAGTGAAAACCCATATACATCCGCACTTACAGGAGTATTTTAGTTAAAAATCAAATAACATGACGTTACAGGACAAGAAAGCCAGCTAAAGAGTGAAAAAGAGAGAAGTTAAGACACGCAAATAATATGTGCTCAAGGGCTTCTTTTTGGCCACAAATGTGGCATTTGCCATCACTTGAATTAAAGTTTTGCCATGCTTCACCGTAATAAGCCTTTGTGGAATATCTTCAAATTTAAATCGGTCACTGAACTGCTAACAATTCTTGTAGAATCAAAACGACGAAATAAAGTACTTTTATCTTTGTCGGTGATAATAAGTTTCTGGCCCAAATTTGACCAATTTGACCTTTTGACTTCATGCCATTTCCTATAAACTAATTTGCAATATAAAGTGACTTGGTTTTGATATCACTGTATGTCAGACCATGATTCTCTAAGTCTAGAATATCATAAGTGAAGCTTTTACTTTTTGCAATTATTTCCCATTGTTCAAGCCAGTAGCTTGTTATCATCCAAGATATCTTTTAGGAAGAGGACACTTCCTTCATTCTTTATGTTATCATTGTACCAAAGAACGTCATTAAGAAGATTGTGTTTTGATGTTTGTGAATTCACTCTTGTAAGTCTTAGCGACTTTCACCCAATATAGGTTTAGTATGATTTCGGTCAGAAAACAAGATTTTTAACATTTTTGACCGAAATTTGTGAAAATTGCCCCAAAACAAACCTTTGCATGTATCTGCACGACTTGATTATATCTTACGAGTAGGGCTCTTATCCCTAGGAACCTGCACAACGAAATTTAATCTCACGAGCATTTTCGGAAAAATGAGTTTCAACAAGGAAAACAAAGAAAATTGCCCCCGAACATACTAAAATGCACATTTCATCAAGATTTCATCAAATACGGCCAAGTTTTGTAGAAAATTAGGTTTTGTTACAAGTTGGTTAAATTTTGTTACAAATAGGGTTGATTGTTACAAATAGGGTTGACACGTCAACCCTATTTGTAACAATCAACCCAATTTGTAACAAAAGTTAACCCCATATAGGTTTAGTATGATTTCGGTCAGAAAGCAAGATTTTTAACCGAAAATGGTGAAAATTGCCCCAAAACAAACCTTTGGCATGTATCTGCACGACTTGATTATATCTTACGAGTAGGGCTCTTATCCCTAGGAACCTGCACAACGAAATTTAATCTCACGAGCATTTTCGGAAAAATGAGTTTCAACAAGGAAAACAAAGAAAATTGCCCCCGAACATACTAATATGTATATTTCATCAAGATTTCATCAATACGGCCAAGTTTCTTGAAATTTAGGTTTTGTTACAAATAGGGTTGATTGTTACAAATAGGGTTGACATGTCACCCCTATTTGTAACAATCAACCCAATTTGTAACAAAAGCAGTTTCGGAAAAATGAGTTTTGACAAGGAAAAAAAAAGAAAATTGCCCTCAAACATACAAATATGCATATTTTATTAATATTTCAACATATACGGCAAAATTTTTTTAAAATTAAATTTTGTTACAAATAGGGTTGATTGTTACAAATAGGGTTGACACGTCAACCCTATTTGTAACAATCAACCCAATTTGTAACAAAAGTTAACCCCATATAGGTTTAGTATGATTTCGGTCAGAAAACAAGATTTTTAACATTTTTGACCGAAATTGGTGAAAATTGCCCCAAAACAAACCTATCTGCACAACTCGATTATATCTTACGAGTAGGCCTCTTATACTAGGCAACCTGCACAACGAAAGTTAATCTAACGAGCATTTTCGGAAAAAATGAGTTTCGACAAGGAAAAAATAAAAATAGCCAAAACATACTAATATGCACATTTCATCAAGATTTCATCAAATACGGCCAAGTTTTGTAGAAAATTAGGTTTTGTTTCAAGTTGGTTAAATTTTGTTACAAATAGGGTTGATTGTTACAAATAGGGTTGACACGTCAACCCTATTTGTAACAATCAACCCAATTTGTAACAAAAGTTAACCCCATATAGGTTTAGTATGATTCCGGTCAGAAAACAAGATTTTTAACATTTTTGACCGAAAATGGTGAAAATTGCCCCAAAACAAACCTTTGGCATGTATCTGCACGACTTGATTATATCTTACGAGTAGGGCTCTTATCCCTAGGAACCTGCACAACGAAATTTAATCTCACGAGCATTTTCGGAAAAATGAGTTTCAACAAGGAAAAAATAAAAATTGCCCAAAACATACTAATATGCACATTTCATCAAGATTTCATCAAATACGGCCAAGTTTTGTAGAAAATTAGGTTTTGTTTCAAGTTGGTTAAATTTTGTTACAAATAGGGTTGATTGTTACAAATAGGGTTGACACGTCAACCCTATTTGTAACAATCAACCCAATTTGTAACAAAAGTTAACCCCATATAGGTTTAGTATGATTTCGGTCAGAAAACAAGATTTTTAACATTTTTGACCGAAAATGGTGAAAATTGCCCCAAAACAAACCTTTGGCATGTATCTGCACGACTTGATTATATCTTACGAGTAGGGCTCTTATCCCTAGGAACCTGCACAACGAAATTTAATCTCACGAGCATTTTCGGAAAAATGAGTTTCAACAAGGAAAACAAAGAAAATTGCCCCCGAACATACTAATATGTATATTTCATCAAGCTTTCATCAAATACGGCCAAGTTTCTTTGAAATTTAGGTTTGTTACAAATAGGGTTGATTGTTACAAATAGGGTTGACACATGTCAACCCTATTTGTAACAATCAACCCAATTTGTAACAAAAGCAGTTTCGGAAAAAATGAGTTTTGACAAGGAAAAAAAAAAAGAAAATTGCCCTCAAACATACAAATATGCATATTTTATTAATATTTCAACATATACGGCAAAGTTTTTTTGAAAATTAAATGTTGTTACAAATAGGGTTGATTGTTACAAATAGGGGTAATACATCCATATACCTATGGGATTCGTATGTTGTTGACTTTGAAATTAAGATGAAGATAGTAATAATCACTATTCAGTTTAATGTCAAAATTTGCGATGAAATACTTAGATAAGCTATCTCATTAGGAGGTCTATTATTTTCTCTGATAATAAATAAACCACTTCGATTGGATTGCAATTATCTTTAAGTCGATGTTGACAACTTTTTTGCCACTATCGTCATGCATAAAAATAACCCCTTTATGACTTCCCGTTTACTTCTCGAATAAAAAGTTTCCTATTTCTGGAAAGTTTCAAGTTTTCTGGAGTTGTGCTACTGTTTCCAAACCCGACACCCCAGATTCGCAAAACCTTATCCGACAAGAAAAATTAATCCTTTCACCAACTCGGTGCGGTTTTTAAACTCCATTCGCACCTTCCACAGTAGGCATACTCTGTATAATTTCTTTTCCGACATACGTTAGGAAGACGACGAAGCGAACAGATTAGTTCAACAAACACAAAATAACAATGCAAATATTACCAAAATTAACACTTTTCTTCAAAGCTGAAATGAGGCTAGCTTTGACAGCGCAGGTATCAGACATCGGCAATTATTTAGTCACTTGGAATGCAAGGTGTTTCAATTTTGCAATTTTGAAAGAAGAACAACAGGTAAGCAATTATTAGTGATAACTAACTAAGACACATGAATTTGTTTAGGTAAATTAAGTGCTACAATAGAATACTAACCGATCAGCGGGAGATAAAAACACTTGTTAAAAGCATTGGATAAAAATACGAACATTTCGGTTTCAGTCCTTCTTCAGCACTAAAAGACGTTGGAGTAACGTGGAAATATAAGTGTGGAGAACAACCAGCTATGTAACAGAAAGATGGCACACATTGAATTGAACATTCATTCCAGTTGGTGCTAGTGTACTCAGTTTAAAAGATGTGGCTGTTCAAGTTTGTGACGGTACGGATAGAGTGGTTTGTGGCAATGATTGCACTAACTGCCATGATATCAGACCGGTCACAGCGCGAAGATGTTCGCCAATGCTGCGTCTGGACGACGTATTGTATCGCCGATATACAGCATGCTACAGCGTTTGCATTTAATACAATAAACAATATTGGCCGACACGCCGGAAACATTAAGTCTTCCTCGAGGGCCCTGAATAAAACTAATTGTAAAAATGTGAGGGCAGGTGCTGCACACCTGACGGCGACATGATAATGCGCCAGCTGTACGGCTGCGACTGGGTAAATAGTAACAAAAGTGCCGGTCCATTAGATTGGAATCACGTCGAATGCCTTGATAGGGTGGGTTGCAGAAAAATATGACGGGTGTTGGAGGATTTAGTTAAACTAGAAAACCTCGAAAACGATTTTATAAATACTGTTGTTAAAAGGGTGACAAGTTAACCTCAGAGGAATGCGATCGCATTGGGAAGAGGTGGTTGACACCAATGCTTCCTCTTGTGTTGGTGGTTTGACGAGCTGCTTGGCTTTGTCAACTACTATAGAGCAAGGATAAACCCATACAGTGAACTAAGTACTACATAACTGTTGCTCAAAGTCCCTTTGATCGGAGCAAATACAGCGAGCGCGTAGAAATTGTGAAAAAGGGATGGATGCCTTGCAGTGTCGGGGTGAGACGGATTGAATAAAACGTGCGCATGGGAGTAAGTAGATCTACAGTGTATAGATGTAGACAACGGCAGGACAAAATAAATACGTTGAGATTATGTTGCGACTATAAGATGGATGGTTTGAGAATGACACATCTTCCGTCCTTTGTTCAAGCTCTCCATGCGTCATGGGTTCAGAGACTAGTACAAAACAGAGATTCAACTTGGTCTAAAATGTTTGAAGCATGTTGGGGAGATATTAGTCCGACTACTCTCATTTGTTTTTCCGCCGAGCAAATTAGAGATTTTGCGAGAAAGAAATTTTCTTGTCATAATTTTTGGTATGCTGTTCAGCTGTATAATTGGTCTGAAACCCTCTGCGAGAAAAGCCTTCTTCCTCCCTCACGTCAATGTATTTGGTTTAATCCCGTTGTGAGGGTTTATAATACGAGTATATTTTATATGGAGTGGTATCGGAAAAGTATATCTTTCCGATTTGTCAGACGAGAATAATGATTTTTTTATCATACGATGTATCGTGTAATAGATACAACTTTACTCCCTACCGACTTAAGTATTATGGTCTGATTCGGGCTATCCCAAAGTCTTGGCTGAGGATAACACGTCAACCCGTTACTCAGTCAATACGGCAATCAACTAATGATTTCTTGTCAAAAGCCACATGCAAAAGGAGTTATGAAATAATACTTGAACTCTTCATGAACGAACATTTGAAACCTTTGAAATGTAAACGAAAGCGGGAACTTCTTTTTGGGGCTTTTGATTTTCAATTTTATGCTTTTTACCATTTCGCATTGTACACGATTGTGCATTACGTAATTTTCAATATAGGATAATCAGTAGAATACTTATAACAAATAAATACTCGAAAACTAGATGGAATAACTGATTCTGATAAATGCTCGTTTTGTGGAATTTATGAGGAGAGCCTCTTACATTTATTAGCTTTAAAGAGCAAATGTAATATTAACATAGAGTTGTCACCTTTTGACGTGCTCTTTTGAGTGTTGAAAGCTTTAAAATACTGCGTATTGTTGATTAAAAAAATTATTTGCAATTGTAGGTCAAAACGAAAAATACCCTCACTTGATGGGCTAACATCTTTTTTCAGTATTGTACGAAAAGCGGACACTTGCCAAGCAAAAGTGATGGGAAAGGACACTCATTACAAATACTGGTAAATATTTAAAGATCTTGTGTAATGTTAATACCGATGTAATTATTTTCATTCAATGTAATTAATTTTGTCTTTTGGGGACAATAAAATGGATTAGAAAAACAAAGAAAAGAGACGTGACCACAAAACGGTTTTTAGCAAATGTGTATTTAGCCAATCTGAAATGACAAAGACTAAGTTTCAAGTTTTTTGAAAGACGGCATAGTACGGCGCGCCAAATGTTTCAAAAATATTTATCGATTCAGTGCAAAAATAAACTGTCTTTCTCGATTGAAATAAAAATTCGGTGTCATTAGGAAGGAAATAAGTAAGACAAGTATAATTAAAAAACAAAAGACAGAAATGTCATTTAATACTTCATTTTAACCTGAGAAAAAATCTTTAAAGCGTAATTAGGAAATAAACAATTTTCAACGATTTCAAAAATTTATACATCCATACTTATCTACGTGTATATTTCGCGTAGAAGGTGCAATGAGTGCTGATTTTACAAAAAAAGTAAAATATGTTATACAGTGGTACGTCCACAAAATTCACAAGAAAATCACTAAAAACCGCTACTACCACACGGAAAAAATATTACAAAAAATAAAACTGTGAACCACATACAGAAAATCATCATAAAAGAATCAGACAAAAAAAAGAATGCGTTCCTAAGAAAATTAAAAAGCACTACGTCTCATAATAAACGTATTATAGATAATCAAAAAGATAATATGAACCTCCAGCGGCTTTGACAGTAAAGAGAGAAAATCAGAGAAAATTCGGCAGTGATGGCTCTAGACAAAAGTATACATCATTTACAAAAAAATACAATAAAATAAAATAAAAATAAAAAAATAAAAAATGCCATGAACACAGCACATACAAAACGCGTGGGCCTGTGGGAAAAAATGAGCACTCGCCACAGCAAAAAAAAACCGCGCGAAATTACAACTAATTTATTCGAAAAACTCATGGTTCACGTTTCCTTCTATCGATGAATCCCCAAAAGCTGGGAATTTGATCACCACCTATTCAAATGTTTGACGAAATATTAATTGAGCATTTCAGTGATATCTTTGATATCTTGATACCTAGCTCTCTTTGGCTGGGCCCTGCCACGCAGAGCTACTTGAAACCGTACTTGATGAAGTGAAGTGGGCAATATCACCTAAAGAACGTCCAGGTTAACAGTGAGTAGTTCAGAGAGTCAAGTTAACTGAGCTAATTTCAGGCAGTCCACAGGTCACATCACGAGCGAGACGTACAACCCATGACCCTTTATAGCAACACTGCGAACATATGGATGCCTTAGGCGCGGTATGGCAAGGAACCCACTGCAGGCCTTCCACCGAGCCGCTCTGTCTTCGCCGTTACATGATTTCTACCACAGAGAAATATAGACAGAGTCGCAACGGGTATTGTTTAAGGCGTGAAGCGGTTACGTAACCCATCCATGTTCGCCTCGCCTCAGGTTGCTCTCGCCTCTCTTTTCCGAAGAGTGCCGACCATGCATCCTTCGGTAATTTTCGGATTTGCGCCAATTGTTAAGCGAAAGTATGTTCGGCAAAGTTTGTGTTGTTGTTGTCATGTGGTGCTGAGCAGAATTGACGTACTGGCAAAAACGGGAGTGTTTTGAGCTTCAGGAAAGTGAGTTTTACCATTTTAAAAATTCCTCTCATATTTTTATGAATATATAATTAGCGTGTTTGAACCAAATTTGAAAGTCTTTTATCGATACTGTCTGGTTTTACTCAATGGTTTACGGTCAGTCATACCGTCTTTTACACGTGCGTCAAGGAAGGACATGTTTATAAAACTGCTGGCGTGTTATGTTTTGATTGGCGTGAAGCAGTGTTTCCGGCCTGAGAGCTCACAAAGTAACTATGGTTGCTACGCGACTGGCAGAACGATGCCATCTCATCGTATTTTTCACATAATCTTGTGCAAATTATCAACCACAAACAAAGCGTCCAAAAAATTTAACACCATTGAAGTTCATTTTAATATGAAAAGCCAATAGTCTACCGAGACGACCATGGAACAAAACGCATGCAAGCGACTCTGCCTATGTTTCCCTGTGTTTCTACACAGTTTATATGTGTGGTTCGATACATCGGGTTCCAGTACAGGCCCAGCCAAAGAGAGCTAGGTTTCAAGTAGCCCTACGAGTATGGCGAGAGTGTCCGGCTTTGGCTACGCTGCCTCCCACCTCCGAGGTGGGAGGCAGCGTAGCCAAAGCCGGACACTCTTGTAACCTCCACAAATGTAATAATCTCCACAAATGTAATATCAACCACAATTGTAACCAGATATGAACTGAATATGCTCACGTGTTTAAAAACAGGTTCATTAATAGTAGTACACTTCACAGAACAATAAAATATATGTTATCACTATATGTAGCAGGTTTTTTTCAACATCGCACAGTACTCTCAGAGTTTAATCACTAATTACAAAACTTTATTTAATATGCAAATGAGCTGTTAGTTAACTTGATACTGCTCAATGCTTCATGGGACAATTAGACATCCATCAGATCAACATTTGTAGCACGTTTTATTTAATTTGATGCTGTAATTTTAGAGTGATGTTACTATAGAAAGTTCATTAAATATGCAAATAAACCCTAAATTAACTTGACACTGTTCAATGATTCATAGAACAATTAAACATTTATCAAATCAATATCTGTAGCACGTTTCACAAAATTTGGTACCGTAATTTCAGAGTTATATACCTAATTGAAAAGTTTATTAAATATGCAAATGAACCCTTAATTATCTTTACATTACTTAGTGCTTTAAAACATAGTTATATATCTGTCGGATCAGTATATGCAGCAGTTATTATCACATTTGATGCAGTTATTTCGGAGTAATACGACTAATTATAAAACTTCATGAAATATGCAAATGAGCTAATTATAAACTTGACACTGCTCAATGCTTCTCAGTACAATTGGATATTTATCAGATCAACATCTGTAGCAAGTTTCATCAAATTTAATGCTGTAATTTCGGAGTAATATCACTAATTACAAAGTTCATTAAATATGCAAATGAACCCTTAATTAACTTAACACAACTAAATGCTCTACACCATCATTAGATATCTGTCGGATCAGTATCTGCAGCAGATTTCATCACATTTGGTTAAGTTATTTTGGAGTTATATCACTAATTACAAAATTTTGTACTGTATTGATATATGTCTACACTGTCATTACCGTCTCCATAGGGAAACCGGAAAAAACGATATTGCATAACTTCATTAATATGCAAGCCGTACAAACCAAATTCTAATCAGTTCTTGCAAGTAGCATATGGTACCTGTGTACTAAATCTGACTTGAATCCGTTTAGGCGTTTTTGAGTTATCGTGTAAACTGACAGACAGACAGACAGACACATACACACACACTAACATACACACACACACGGACAGACGGACATACATCGCTATGATATTAGCCCACTTGTTTACACACGTGAGCTAAAAAGTGATGGCAAAATTCACGACAATAGTTAGTTTCCACAATTTCAGTCCTCTCGTCGAAATCACGAAGTGATATCTTGTGGGAATAGATCAATCTCAATAAATATTGGTAAGTCCACTTATCGTTTGAAAACCAGCACCACTCACTAGTATACGACGTAACCTGAGGTCGAACAGACTTGTTTAGATAACACCTGTTTGCGACAAAAGGAAAAAAAATGAATATTATTATCAATGGAACCTTCTTGCGCCGATTAAAGTTTTCTTTACCTTTGTTTTCTTCGATCTTCATATTATTGAGTTGCAATTTAAAGAATTAAAGATAGTGTCGTAGGCATTCATCGGAGTCTTCACCATGATTTGAGATCACCACATTATCGTGAAGAATATCTTTCATAAAATCAGTATACTCAGGATCACAATTGAGTGAAAACACTTTATACACAATTTGAGTTGATGATCTAATCCACTTTTAAATTAAAAATAAGTTCTGACAGTTTAGGCTATGCGAATATGACACCTATATATTACATATACATAGCAGTGGGCCAGGGAGAATTTTTGACTTGACACAAAGCCTGTTACCTTAATGAGTCATGTTACCCATGGCAACGACCTATTTCAACTCCTACATTTGTCATACCAACGACAGGTCACCTCTACAATTAAAATGTTGTGGCATAGTCTGCAATTACGTGAAATATTGAGTGAAAACGTCGTTCCCGCACGTCCACCCCGTATACGTACAGGAAGACCGTGAAAACACCGAATTTTCATCGTGTTTGCCAGAAAGTTCATTTTCCTTAGCAAAATAGCTACCGCCTTTACCCTAACGGTAGAAAGAATCCGTTTTATGGTTTAAGGATGTAAACGGGCCTAGCAACAACATTCGATTGAGCTTTAAATCACTTTATGAGAGACACTTCTGTTGGCGATCCATCTGCAAACGATTGCAGGACACACCGACATGCATCTGCAATGGCAGATGTTCGCCGAGAACCAGACATACAGGACTTCCTTGGCAGTTCGAATTTTCAAAGTCGTATTTCACATCTAAAAGTACGAGCTGTCACTCGCTCTCGAACTCCTGAAAAGGTGACTTGAGTCTTCTTGACAATCTCATTCAATAAGTAAATAATAAAGTCTACTGAACCGACAACTGTGCAATTACGCCACATGAGAATTATCACAGCATAAATAACTTCCCTTCTTATTGTTTAGCCCCACTGTTACTTTGTGTTTCAACGGCACAGTCATTAAAGGGGTCAAATATCCCCCTTAAATGAACAATCTTTAAAAATCTATTCGCTCAATCAGTATTTTTGTTTGATCTATGCTTAATGTATGGCATACGTGCACGAGTGCAATATACTCGTACTGTGAATGCGTTCAAAGCGAAAGTAAATAAGTCTTGAAGTTTTATACTACCTGAGATACGTGACAGATCAGAAGCGAGCACTGAAGTTTTATCCTACCTGAGATACGTGACAGATCAGAAGACAGCACTGAAGTATTATCCTACCTGAGATACGTTACAGATCAGAAGCGAGCACTGAAGTTTTATCCTACCTGAGATACGTGACAGATCAGAAGCGAGCACTGAAGTTTTATCCTACCTGAGATACGGGACAGATCAGAAGCGAGCACTGAAGTTTTATACTACCTGAGATACGTGACAGATCAGAAGCGAGCACTGAAGTTTTATCCTACCTGAGAAACGTGACAGATCAGAAGCGAGCACTGAAGTTTTATACTACCTGAGATACGTGACAGATCAGAAGCGAGCACTGAAGTTTTATACTACCTGATATACGTGACAGATCAGAAGCGAGCACGCAAAAAGAGCGTCAACCCTTCCTGACCCAATCTTCTCAAATATCCTCATCTTTGAATACGTTCCTGTCTTCGGATAGGCAAATGCAATGAAAAGACAATGCAGAGAACGTTCTACAGACGTTCTACAGAACGAGGAGTTTATTACACTGAAAAATGTAGAAGGTTGGTTATTAACCAATTATTGACACTGCTTTACTGCAGTTTGTGCATAGAGCTTTATACATGTCATGGGGCAAGCTTGTACATACCAGTATACTTCAAACCCGCTTAATAAATACACATGATTTACAGCTCACAGGTTTGCCCGTCATGTGGACTTTGTACAAGATGTATCATGCATCACCTTTGATAAAACAGGTACGATACCATGAATTGACATGAACCATAAAGAAGAGGCATTGATTTTTTAATCGTAAACGACTTGGCGGTATCATTCACAACTATGCACTGAGAAACAGCTTGATATTCATTTCACTTCAACGTACGTTATTATTTACATAGTAAATGTCCTTGTTAGATAGCAATAACACTATTATGTAGTTGTTTATATTCCTTGTCCTAATTTCTAGACAGCTTATGGAAACACAATAGATTTTTTCCTTACCAGTGTTTTGTTTCTTCTATGTTTATTTTCCCCCTTATGCAAACACATAACAGCAGGACATGCTGCAAGAAGGACAGACAATGTGAGTAGTAAGGTGTATCTAGATTTTAAATCAACATAGTCGGATTTTCCTTGCTCCAAAGTTGTGTTTACACATGACCACCACCTTACTTCAAGCCACAGCTGCATTTATGATAGAAGTAATACTTTCTTTAGATGGTTGTTGGAAAATCTTCCGAAACCGTCTAAAATATTTTTTCTATAACAGCCCTGTGACATTGCCTCTTCACTTCAAATAGTTTTTGATTTTGAACCCACATCCTCGAATGTCCCCTAACACAATGGGTTGCAGTTTTCTCATTAGATTATTCCATGATTTCCATGCTAGGTATCTATTTCAAGCGCGTGTTTTACTTAAGGGAGTGCCATTTACCATGTTTATGACAACTACATCACCTTGCATATATAAGGTCATTCATTGGATCCCCCAGCTTGACAAAGAAGGCGGTGATAGCAAGACTATTTAACAGATTTGTGCAATGAATTGCCGCTATCATATAGCTCACTTGTAAACAAATATTAGCTCGTCTGTCAGCGACGGAGAACTTATCAGATAGATTCATCGCCTGTCATCATCCGACGGTCCGTCTTTTGTCCTTCTGTCGTCTGTTAAAGGTATACCTGTATACCTGTAATCTAAGTATGCCCATTTATGCTCAAATGTGCATTCCATGATATTCAAAATGTCCAAGTGAGGGCGCTGTTTTTAAAAAGCGGCCACCCGCATAAATCTGTGATTGGTTAGATTTTCTCTTTCCATGGTAACTGTGGCAAATTGGAACAGTGAACGTATACCTTTAACACTTGGCTTGTTCTCTGAAAGCGCTTTTCCTAATAGTTGGTAGCTTGGTATGGATGTTTTTTATTTGTGACACCAGTCAGGGTTTTCAAATTTTCGCTAGCTAGCTTATGATATTTCAGTAATTAAAATATTTAAAATTTCAAAAAATGACATTAAAATAGCAAGCTTACCTTTAGATTTTAACAGATTCATGAATGATGGATGATTATAATATATCCTTTGTTCAAGGTGTTTCTTTGGCCATTCGTTTTTCAATATATTTGGAATAAGTAGAACTGAAACCAAATTATTTTTGGCTCCTGAAAGGTACCCACCAGGCAAAAATATTAGTACTACACTGAGTGCCTTCACAACAGTTGTACATTATTTTAAAACTTGTCGGAAGAGAACAAATGAATATCGAGTTTTTGACTCGGTATTTGTTGTAGTGTATCCAGAACCTAGGTCAAGGTCGTGAAATAAAAGGAAAAGGGGAATCTGAGGGAAAAGAACCGTTGTGATCTGACTTCAGAATAAGTATGGTAACCATTACAGCAGTACATGTAATAGCAGGGTGAAAATAATTCTGGACCAGATATGAACTGAATATGCTCACGTGTTGTACAACAGGTTCATTAATAGTAGTACGCTTAACAGAACAATCAGATATTTGTTATAACACTGATGTAGCAGGTTTTATTAACTTCGCACAGTACTCTCAGAGTTTAATCACTGAATACAAAACTTTATTTAATATGCAAATGAGCTATTAATCAACTTGACACTACTCAATGCTTCATGGGACAATTAGATACCAATCAGATCAACATTTGTAGCATTTGTAGCATTTGTAGCATGTTTCATGAAATTTCGTGCAGTGTTTCTTGATATATGTCTACACTGTCATTACAGTCTCCATAGGGAAACCATTGTACGGAAAAAAAACCAATATTGCATAACTTCATTAATATGCAAGCCACACTGACCAAAATCTAATCAGTTCTTGCAAGTAGTGTATGGTACCTGTGTACCAAATCTGAGTTGAATCCGTCAGGCGTTTTTGAGTTATCGTGTAAACAGACAGACAGACAGACAGAACACGATTGGAACTATTTTGGGAAAATTGGATGAGAGTAATTATTAGGAAAATGTAACAAAATCGAAATTTTTACAGCTGAAATTTTACAAAATGATAGAATAGTGTAAAATGTTAAATATTGTTCTCATCGAACAAAACTACGAAAACACAACGATTATTTCATACCCGTTTCATCGGATTCATTTTCATGTAAAAAGTCCATTTTTGTGTAAATTTACTAAGGAAATGAGACAAAATGCTTAAACTTTCTCTAATTGACGACTTTTGAGTCAGAGCACTTTTGAAATGCCCCTGACTTTTTCGTGAATTTAAGGCATCATAAACATAAAATTGAGTCAGGGCACATTTTCAATGACCCTGACTGACTTAACTGTAAATGAATCAAAAAACGTAATTTTGATCGAGGAAAAGTGACAAACTGAGATTATTGCTAGTGTTTCAGTAATGAAGAAACTACAGACAAACTTACATATTTTCATTCAAATATGAATATTGTTCATAAGGTTTGAACAATATTGCATTAGATACTATCATGCACTGATTCTTACTCAAAACATTTCAACAACTTCGTAAATTTTGAATAAAATTTTAAAGATGGTAGGCAAATATGGTGTAATATTAGACAAATTTCTAAAATTCTTGAGAAATTTTGCCAATCCAATTATCCCAATTTAGTTCCAATCGTGTTACAGACAGACACACACACACACACTAACACACACACGGACAGACAGACAGACATCGCTATGACAATAGCCCACGTGTTCACACAAGTGAGCTAATAAAATCAACCACAAATGTAATAAAATAGTCAACCATAAATGTATAAACAAATTAACCATAAATGTAATAAAACTCAACCATAAATGTAATAAACTTGAACTTGCATATGTGATCATTTGTTTATCAATGCCCTGAGTAAATAATGACTTTAAAAAGACTAGTGTAATGTTATTGCATACTTTCCTGAAAGTAGGTTTCCTTTTCGAAACACATAATAGAATACTTTGAGAACGCTATCAGAAAACGGCGAGGTACTGATCAAACCGTCAGATAATGGCAGTGGAACAGCAGTTCTATACACTTACTGGTCACTTACTTACTTACTGGTCACTGATAATTACATAATAAGGAAGCGTCAAAATAACTCGTCAACCAGTTATACCACACAAAGTTTATGACAGATGACTCAGAACAAATAACAGAGAAATATAAAACCTTATGACAGAAACTTACGACACAAATCATGTTGACGAGAACATATATTTCAATCTAGTAAAAAACAATACGAACACTACCTTGAACACAGTAGAACAATAGAAATAATTAGACATCCTGGCATCCCTAGTGAAGGAACAAACTTCAAGTGGGACAACATAGAAATACAGACAATCTATTGATGTTTCCACACAATTTATCCACTGAAGACGAATTTGTGGCAATTGATTGAGAAAGTACGGCAATTTTCGAAAAAACGGCGTTAAAGGATCGTAGTGTTATATAATCTTCCCCACTCTGGAGTAGAGACTGCACTGACGTTCAGATGACAGCTGTGTCTAGCCATGACCAATCAATTCTGTACACAAAACAGGGAAACGTAAGATACACTTTCAAATATGCAAAACACACTAAACGCAAACAATTAAGATATGAATAATATGTGGAGTTGCTAATTCCTCAATTGCAACGACAAAATAGATTTATTACATTTATGGTTGACAAGTATTACATTTATGGGTGACTTTTTTATTACATTTATGGTTACCATTTATTACATTTGTGGTTGGTGTTTTTATTACATTTATGGTTGATTTTTGTTACATTTAAGGGCGATATTACATTTATGGGTGCATTTTATTACAGTTGTGGTTGATATGATTATTACATTTGTGGAGGTTACAACTCTCTCCATACTCGTAGGGCTAGGTTTCAAGATGTGAAAGTTATCACTGAAATGCTCAATTAATATTTCGTCAAACGTTGGAGTATGTGGTGATTGGATTCCCAGCTGTTGGGAATTCATCGATCGAAGGAAACCTGAACCATGAGTTTTTTTTAATAAATTAATAGTAATTTCGCGCGTGTGGGTTCTTTCTGTGGTTGGTGCTCGTTTGTTTTCTTTTCTCTTTTTTTTTTGCTGTGGCGAGTGCTCATTTGTTTTTTTCTTTTCACAGGCCAACACGTTTTTTGTATTTGCTGTGTCGATGGCATGTTTTATTTTTATTTTTATTTTATTTTTTGTATTATTTTTTTAGTAGATGATGTCCACTTTTGTCTAGAGCCATCACTGCCGAATTTTTTCTCTAATTTTCTCTGATTTTCTCTCTCTACTGTCAAAGCGGCTGGTGGTTCATATTATATTTTTGATTATCTATAATACGTTTTTTATGAGACGTACTGCTTTTTAATTTTCTTAAGTACATAAATAATTTTATGTATGCATGGCTTTTTTGTCTGATTCTTTTATAATGATTTTCTGTATGTGGTTCACATTTCAATTTTTTGTAATATTTTTTCAGAGTGGTAGTTGGGGTTTTTAGTGATTTTCTTGTGATTTTTGTGTACGTACCAATGTATAACATATTTTACTTTTTTTGTAAAATCAGCACTCATTGCACCTTTTACGCGAAGTATTATACGTGTATGTATGTCGATAAGTATGGATGTATGACTTTTTTAAATCGTTGAAAATTGTTTATTTCCTAATTACGCTTTAAAGAATATTCTCAAGTTAAAATGAAGTATTAAATGAAATTTCTATCTTTTGTTTATTAATTATACTTTTCTTACTTATTTCCTTCCGTAATGACACCGAATTTTATTTCAATCGAGAAAGACAGTTTATTTTTGCACTGAATCCATAAACATTTATGAAACATTTGGCGCGCCGTACTGTGGCCTACTGTTATGAAGTAAATGATTGATACTAGTGGAAAATATCATGAGGTGCAATGCATCAAAACAGGCACGGCTATCAAATGAGTACAAAAAGCAATGGCGAAGTTGTACTGATACAGAAAACATATTTCATAACATCTTCCGAAAATGAATAGTACTTGCTGCTTGTACAAGGCTAACCTGTAAAGACATAACTATAAATCTAAAAAATGTAACAACATCAAATTCACGCACCGTAAAAACAAGTGTAAACACTGCGATTGAAAAACTCTGCCGTAAAACTAAAAGACGAAAAGTTTAAACTTCTGTGTTTTCTGGTGCCCGCTTAATGAACACTTGGTGACATGACTTGATCCTGAATAATTCTATGTATCACAAAATCGACGTCTAGTCACGTGGGAGACCTTTGGTTGTA
Source organism: Ptychodera flava (assembly GCF_041260155.1). Lineage (NCBI taxonomy): Eukaryota > Metazoa > Hemichordata > Enteropneusta > Ptychoderidae > Ptychodera > Ptychodera flava. The sequence continues at coordinate 44,672,793 of NC_091936.1, forward strand.
TCCGACACTCTTGAGGAATGCAGATGAAATGATATCTAAACTACAAATGAAATAAAGAACAAACTGTCTATTAATGACTGCAAATCACAGTCGTACTGATACAGAAAACAGATTTCCGTAAATGAATACTCCTGGCTGCTTGTAAAAGTCGAACCTGACTCGACCAGGTAACACAATATAAAGACAGAAATGTAAATCTAAAAAATGTAACCACATTAAATTCACACAGCACAAAATTAAGTGTAAACAGTGCAATAGAAAAACTGTTGTGAAACTAAAATGGACGAAAAGTTTAAAAATCTGTGTTTTGTTATGTGGTGCCCGCTTAGTGAACAATTGGTGACATCATGACTTGATCCTGAATAATTCTATGTAGCATAAACATCAAGGTCTAGTCATGTGGGCAATCTTTCGTTGTATCCCACACTGTAGAGGAAAATATACATCTTAAAGAATAATTATGAAACGATCTCTTATATACCTACAATTATATTATAGCTTTTGTAAAAACCTGTGCATCTTGTAACGTCATACCCCCTGATTATTACTAAAATGTATCCGATATTACCGAGAAATATCCAATTATCCAGCATTGCGGCTCCTTAGCAAGCATAAAAATTCAAGGATTTTTAGGTACACGGATTTAAAAAGGAGGGACATTATGGGATAAAACATGTAATACATAAAACGATAAATCTTGATATTGGTGTACAATATCGATAATAATGCCTTACTGTATGTATTATTTTTGAGTCCTCAAGCATGCACAGAACTCAGTACACTTGCAAACTCCGAGATAATGCTGCGTTTGAAACATGACATATTATGTACGTCGGTGGCCATGTACACGTGGCAAGCGTGAAAAGCTCGTCGAACAAGCCATCAACGGGCCAATAAGGGCAGCTGTCATCAACTTTCATCGGTAGCATCCACGGAAATGACTCTGAGCCATTCAGTCTCAGTCAAAGGTCAGCTACGACCAACAATCATGGCGACCGTGGAGTCTCCGTTGATCGGCGTTGATCTAACATTTCAGCTACCTAGTTCTGATCCACCGACTGTAATCGGTGACAACTTTCATTCATTGTATGTGGTTTCACCTCTCGACATCGCGACACTGACCTTCCAATATTTGCCAACTGTACTTTTCAAGCGCCCGTGTACGTCTAGTTTTCCCGTTCGCCAAAATACCATAGCTCTTCTCAAGAAGCCATCGAAAATTAAATTTATCGCGCCATTAGCATTTGAATAACATTGTTGAACTCTGTTAAAGTTGTTCGCAATTAATGCTGTACTACGAGCGACATTTACTTATCGTATCAATCAGCTTATACGATGCAGATCGCTGCAACAGGTGTTGATGTCGATGCATGAACATTCCGTTTTCTGTATGCCTGGCATTTCACGTGTTGCATCTTTTTGAACGACATTATATGTAAAGTTAATGTTTCAAGTTCGATATAGACAGTAGGGATGCAATATCTCTCTCTTCATTTCCATTGAAAATGCATCGTTTTTTTATTTCCAAATCGAACCATGAACACAGTGAAGAGTGCAGTGTGGAGCGGTGTAAATGTAAACAGTATACAGATTCAGTGCTTATCATGCCGGACGATGCTCACTGGCTTCAAACTTGGTTTACATAGCCTTTTTATTCGTTTTCTATGTAACTGGCATTGCCAAAACTATAAAATCATAGCGATCATTTGAATTACGATTTCGTTAAAACTGTAAAGGGATATTAACAATGTACTGGACAGAACTACTTAGTTCAAATACTACCGACGCACGATCGACAGATTTGTCTATCGTATATAGGAGAGACGACGTTTTATACCTTTACAGTAACATTTCCTTCTTGGCTTTCTTGATCAGACATCAACTTCCATTTCCAGCAGACTGACGTTCGAGTTGTTTTCAAAGATAGTGAAATGGTCAGGTTTCACGTCGACAAACAGTCCCTGTAACGAATATAGTCATGGGATTTCATTAGTTCCGGACAACGCCTGACAAAGTGGGTATTTTGCGGGTTGCGACCTATGGTCTATAGTTTTTATGAATTTTGGGCAATATTGCATAGCAAAAGAATTGTTTAACAATGATGAGTCCCTTTCTGAATGTGTGCTTTTAGAAATATGGCATAAGCCTGTTAAATCATTGCTGCCATGTTATCACACATGTAGAATGTCTGTAACGTGGAAAAAATGAGCAAATCTAATTTGGTTAACTCCAAGTCCTAAACGAGCAAACACTTCATATATTTGGGACATAAAAATCCTGGATGAAAAAGAAATAGTGACGATGATGTCTTTCCCGCGAGCGGTTGAACGGCAATAACGATATTTTATAATCAGAACCTTGTACGCCACCAGCGGCAACCCCTTAAAACCTATCGTTGTTTCATAATCTGCAGTTGCTGCCTGTTGTTGCCCACGATTTTACACATGGCTGTTCGAGTAAAGTATCTGATACATTACGGAGCTTATAATATAAGAAATTGTATTTTAACTTGAGGCGATTGATGAACTATTATGGGCAAACTTTCGAAACAGCGTTAAAGGATCGTAGTGTTGTACGTATAGTCTCTCAACTCCGGATTACCTGGACAGATAGCTCTGCTTGGCAGGGCTGTGTGTTACCGGCTACAGGCCTCAAACCACATATGGCGAGTGGCCTATAATCACTAACACACTACGTGGCAGACTGCAGTGACACGCAGATTACGGCTGTCTCGCCGTGCCTGATCGGTTCTTTACAGAAGACAGCGAAACATCCCATTGTAAAATGCACACTACCAGAAATTATACACAAACAACCAAGATATGAACGATGTATAGGGTTCCTTTCCCGTTATTCCAGAAATTCGCACACAACGCTTGGCCTAGCTTCCACAGCTGCTGATATTACGTCCCCTTTGTTCAGTATGACTTTGTAATCTTTTTGTCGCAAAAATTGCCAAAATCCCGAACAATAGGCTTACAAGCCTATACTGAAATGAAAACATGGCCAACGATATACATTGTAAAATATGAAACTCCCCTATTAACATGCAGCTTTAGTAAAAGGAACATGAGAAATATTGTCTCGTTAACGAAAAATACGATGGTATCAACCGGGACTCGAACCCACAAGGCACGGCACCCAATCACCTAGCGCAGAGGACAACAGACAAACCGCTCGACTAAATCCCCAATCTCGAAAAAGATTGGTTCAATAACCGAGCTAAGCATGTTACAATTCTGACTGCGCCCTCTCCACTCGCCGTAGAGTTCGTGAAGCACTCACGCTAGCACACACGCTATCATGCATCTCACACAAATGCGAGAAAACTGAGTTTCATGGAAGTTTGACAGCCAAACGACCATACATTAACCAAGAGAAAATTTGTTGCAGCCCGCAACCCGCAAAATACCGCATTCGGTACAGTATCATGATTTTTCTGTATAGTTATTTGTTTGTATTTCTCTTCTCATATCTCTTCTCCTACCGGTCTGTCACATTATTTTCATCTGATTTGTCTATCTCTTTCTTCCTATCTGACCTGTATCTTTCTCCCATCATGTACCTATGGTATAGTATGTCTCTCAAGCTTTATCCACTTTAAATCAACAGCTTTCCATCTGCCTGCCAATGCTCGACCGTACCTCTCTCTCGCCGTCTGTTCGCCCTTTTAAAAAGAATCCGTGTGTATGACACTTACATCTTTACTTGACATGAGACGGTCTAATTGCTCTGTCAACTCCGAGGCCGTAGGGCGGAGCACTGGATCCCAATGCCAGCAACTGAGCATCAAGGTGTACCTATAGGAAGCCACAGATAGTGAGTTATGGACTATGATGTGAGACAAGTGTCGCTTTAATGTTAAGTAGATTTAATTTATATATAGATAAGTTCATCATTATTTTGTTCTGCAAAACGTCTTTGCATAGTTCTATTTCTAAAATGTGTTGAAATAGAAAGCAATAGCCTCACTTATAAAACACTGTGTACAAGTTCCGTAATAGTTTGCAATTGAATTCATCTTTGGTTGACTTACTGCTCAAGCATACAGATCTTAAAATCCGACAAATCAAATAAAGTTATCCCTTGGTACTCACAGTCTGTCTGTACAGTTATCTGGCTTGTCAAGTCTACGTCGATCTTCCACGATCAGCTTGATAACCATTTGCATTCCCACATTCTTAGGAGTATCTCCTAGTAACATGAATATGCACAAGTCAATCGTTTGTAATGGTATTGGACATAGATTTGCTAAACCATTCTGCACTTTGCTGACTTTATCAGCCACTGTATATGTAGATTTAACCAAGGTGTAATATCTATATCATATTTTGTCAGTTGCTTGCTATCATGCAAAACACAAAATTCGAAGTAGGCAGATCAATATAATTGTACCTTACCAATGCTTGCTATTTCCCAGAGGAGTACGCCAAAGGACCATCTGAAGTAAAGCAATATTTGTAAATTATGATTAAAAAGAAATCGATGTCACGGTAGAGAGTGGATAGCTCCCGTCTATCACCAATATGCAAATATTGCGAAGCGACATGTTTAATGCGGAAAGTTCAGCTCCAGAGAAGCCAACCAGCCGATTTTGAGAGGTAAATGTGACCAGATGTATTTTACCTCTTTGTTAGTCCGAGATGTAGTGAACAAAATTAAGAGGGCAAACTCCCGAAACAAGGGAACAAAAATGCCTCCCAGCACATTCACTTTTTACAGTCCCCCCTTAGCAAAAAAGATGAACTTCCATGCCCAACAGTGGGAAAATTGCCCCGGCGCAGCTTATGCAGAAAAATTATGAGCGCCGGCCAACTTGTATAAATCGGAAATCGCTCGCGAACATCTAATTTCACGGAGTTTTATTGTTGGTCTCTGAAGATTTTCTAATTTCGTCTGAATGACGTCATTCATCTGCTGTACTCAGTAGTAATTTCATTGACTATTGATGAACTTACATGTCACTCTTTGTGGTGAAATGACCACTAGAGAGAAACTCGGGAGGCATCCATTTCAATGGCAGAGGCCCCTGGTCTTCGGTCTATTCAAAATCCCAAAGAGAAAATAGTGTCGATTTCAAAAAGTGTTATACTATATAGTGATGACAATGTCTTTTATAGAGTCTGACGCATGTGTTTCATATGTGGCATGTAATAACGTTGAATGGTGACCTGATATAAGCAGAATAGCTCTATTTGGATCGAACGAGTATAATTATCTTTATTAATCAAAGGTTATGATGCTTTACTTACCCAGGGTACTTTGTAGTATTCGCCACATTCGTAAATGTCCCGACCCATGCCAAAGTCACCTATCTTGGCACAGTAGTCACCCGTGATGAGAATGTTGCGACATGCTAAGTCACGGTGAACGAACTGTAAGATTAACAAATTAAATGAAACACGGGATAAAACAAATTTCGTAACTTGTAAATCAAATTAATTTGCTTATACGGAGAGAGAGAGAGAGAGAGAGAGAGAGAGAGAGGGGGGGGGAGGCAGAGATGGAATAGTCTAGGACTGAGAGCTCTTGTGAATTTTTCAAATTTGAATATTTATTAATTTGCGATTTGAAAGACTCGTGATTTGTACACGTCTATTACATGTAAAAGGACTGTTAACACAATCGTCACTTGGATTCGCACCTTCAAATTTGCAATACCTTTTTTTTCAAAAACGAGAGAATATAGTAAGTTGTCAAGTTCGCGTCACCTGGTGATAACAATATCCTACAATCTTTTTTTTTTAACTTTTCGTTTAAGTATTTTCGCGGTCATAAGATGGTATGAATATTAAACGTATGTGTTTTAGCACCTTTTTCACTTCCATATACTGCATGGCCAAGGTCACATCCCTCGCAAACTTCAACAGCCGTCCTTCCTCAATAGCTGTGACCCTCATAGCGCCGTCCTGTTCCTGCAACCTTTTGATGTAATTCAACAAGTCGCCGTTGGCAGCGTACTCAACGACGATGTATTTCGGGTCTGTAAAATCACATATTGCATCGAGAAAAGAATAATTAATCGAACTTCACAAAAGGGGTTTATGAATTGCTTTTATAGCACTGGCGTAATTAAATATTACTGTAATGAGTGTATAGTATTAGGATTCTTACGTAAAACTTTTGAAAGCAAAAATAATAAGTTTTCACACAGACAAAAAAAGAACGGACTTGTAACGGGTATTGTTCAAGGCGTGAAGCGGTTACGTAACCCATCTATGTTCGCCTCGCCCCAGGTTGCTCTCGCCTCTCTTTTCCTAAGAGTGCCTACCATGCATCCTTCGGTAATTTTCGGATTTTTCCCCAATTGTTAAGCGGAAGTATGTTCGGCAAAGTTTGTGCTGTTGTTGTTGTGTGGTGCTTAGCGGCATTGGCGTGCTGACTAAAACGGGAGTGTTTTGAGCTTAAGGAAAGTGAGTTTTACCATTTTAAAAATTCCTCTCATATTTTTATGAATATATAATGAGTGTGTTTGAACCAAATTTGAAAGTCTTTTATCGATACTGTCTGGTTTACTCAACGGTTTACGGTCAGTCATACCGTCTTTTACACGTTCGTCAAGGAAGGACATGTTTATAAAACTTCTGGCGTGTTATGTTTTGATTGGCGTGAAGCAGTGTTTCTGCCCTGAGAGCTCAAAAAGTAACTATGGTTGCTACGCGACTGGCAGCACGATGCCATCTCGTCGTATTTTTCACATAATCTCGTGCAATTATCATCCACAAACAAAGTCTCCAAAAAGTTTAACACCTTTGAAGCTCATTTTAATATGAAAAGGCAATAGCCTACTGAGACGACCATGGAACAAAACGCATGCCGCGTTACCAGTCTGTCTATATTTGTCTGTGGTTTTCATCACAAGTTTGGACCGGCATCAACAACGATAACATTATGAACACAATAACTTTCTGTGAAAACAATTTATAAGATAATAAAAAAACGTACGATGACATAGAAAATGCACGAGCTTGTTTCTTCACTTAGCCCGGTCTCACTAATGATTTACAGCTTGATATATCCCTACTATGGCCAATTATATTTCCCAGAAGCAGAATCCTATCTAACCACGCCGATTATTATAAAAATTAAGTAACTTTCAAATACCACTTTCGTTCCGCAGACAGAACGCTAAAGGAGGGTTTAGTGACATGAGACCTACCTCCTGCTGTAACAAATCCAAAAAATTGAATGATATTCGGGTGTCCCTTCAGCTCAAACAGACACAGCACTTCATGACAAAAGTCTCGATACAACGTAGAGGTGCTCATACCTGTAAGTCATTGAAAATCAGGGGATTAATATCAGTATGACCGAAAGAAAATATATTTGAAATTTGAGTTATTAGTATATGACATAACATGTTGGTTCGGTTGAGAAGGTTCACATGACACGCTGTAAAAACACCTCGGCTATGACTATAGTTCGACTTTTTATGTGGGTTCCAATGAAATCGTTAAAAGTGCTATATCCTCATCTATAATAGAATATAGACCGCATTTAGTTAGCCAAATGAAAACTTCCTCTTTCCTCTTATTCGAGAGGTGTAAGTTTTACAGAGGTGAAAGTTTTTGAAGTAGATTTTATAAAAAGAATTTAAAAACTACGTTGCAACAAAGCCACGCCGCACTTTACTACGATGGCTGTAAAGGGTTCTTCAAAATTCACAATGCAAAATTCAGAGTTCAATACTTCAAAACGAGGCTTGACAAGCGCCATCTTGGTCGGACGTTTATGATGGCTGTTTTTTCACAACTGTTTTGACTTCTTCATCAAAGATGCTTTCTCATTTCATGGTTTGATCTCAAGCATTTGTTTGTGATCTGGGCCACGAAAGGTATTAATCTGGTGAGCACATAATTTCAGCGGCATGGTTTTTTTGTGCTGATATGATAACAAACGCCAAGCGGTTTCTTTGGGTTGCCTTCAACGGGTAAAATATTTAATTTTAATTAATACTGCAATCTTCTTGGAGTACAAATGATAGGGATATGACAAGCAATCGTAACCCTGACAGAAAAATAGTGGTAATTTTCCAAGTGACCATTTTACCTAATATCGTATTTGTAAACCTGATATTCAGGGTACTAAGGTTTTATAAAGCTTGTTAGTAAACAAGTAATATTATATACTGCGTGCATTCTTCTAATCTGTGCTAAATGATGAGTGGTCGACAATTGAACGTTAATTCCAAAGATGAATGCAGCAAAATTTATGAAAAGTAATAATGCCCAGATTTAGAAAGTTAATTTAACACACATTCCATTTTCACCTCTTTTCCAAAAACCAAAGAATATTAAATAGTTTAGCCCGATATCTTTTTTATTCTGTTTATCAGTAACATGTAACAATGAGGATGTTTACATGCCATGCAATATCTTATTTCTTTTGTGAATTTGAATTTCTTTTTCAACCATAACAATGGCCATTAGTCATAAACAGGCTATGTTGAGATTCTTAATGCTGGGCGTATTGCCTAGAAGCCTAAGATGTGTATATATATATATATATATATATATATATATATATATATATATATATATATATATATATATATATATATATATATATATATATATATATATGTATATTATATTATATATATATATATATATATATATATATATATATTGTATGTAAGCCTCGTTTCCAAGTATTGAATTTTGAATTTTGAAATACAAAATTCATAATGCAAAATGCAAAATTCAAACTCGAAATGTAATATTCGTCTAGGCTTGGCGTGTAAACATTGTTATAAAACAAACGAAAAAGCTATCGGGCTAAGCTATTCAATATTCTTTGATTTTCGGAAAAGAGATGCAAATTGATTTTGCTGTTAAATTAACTTTTGAACTCTAGGCACTATTACCGCTGCATTCATCACCAGGGTTAATGTTCAATTGTAGACTGCTCACTATTTAGCACAGATAAGAGGAATGCAGACAGTATAAATTACTTGTTTGATAACAAGCTCTATGAAACCTTAATTCCCTCAATATTAGTCGCGCAAGCGGCTTACTGACTACGCACGCGCATATTCATAATATACAATGCGACTAACCGGAAGTGTACCCTACCTTTATGGCGCCGCCATGTTTGTTTGAGTACTAGTAAATAAACAAATACAAAACGAGCAAATTATTATTTTATAACATGCCATTTATAAAATATATCTTTTGTTAGCCAGTTAGTGTTATTATCCACCTTGTCGCTGATACAAAATATCGTTAATATCACGCATCAAAAATAGAAAATGAGAGAAAACTGTCGTATATATGAACGCGGGCATACGCAAAGAATGCTGGGGTTGAATTTTAGAAAAGCGCCCCCTGTGTGAATAACTAGAATCAAAAATTGCCAGTTTTTAGAAGAACGCTCTAGTTTTCAGCTTGCAAGTGGAAGGTGGGCAGTGCGGTTACCATTGTAATGATAACGATGGCATAATACGTCCCTTGTTTAACACAATAGGCTGTTATCATGGTAAAAATAGCCAGTTTTTGTACAACATTTGTACACGTTACAGAAGGGTTTGACGTCGTGTAGGCTACGTACGTGAACTGCTTTCATCAGAGGAAACTGGGCATAGTTGTCATACAAACGTATATGAAGTAACAATTAATTCTATTTTATCATGAATCAATACAAATAGCATTGCCAATCTCACAGTTGCGAGTGTAGTTATACATAACAGCCGCCGCGTAGTATGCATGCATACTACGCGGCGGCGGCTATGTATAAGTACACTCGTAACTGTGGCCAATCTTAACCCCTGGCGCGACACCAAGGGCTGAGCCCTGTATAATATCAGGTTGAAATGCATCGTCAATTGGAAAAAATACCACTATTTTTCTAATAGGGCCACGATGGCTTGTCATATCTCTATAACTTATATTCCAAGAAGACTGTAATATTGACTAAAATTAAGTATTTTACCCGTTATAGGCGACAAAAAAACCCCTGGGCGTTTGTTACCATATAATTGTACTTGGGCCTCAGCCCAAGTACATTTGTTTTCATTCCGTGGGAAAAAACTCTGTAAGGTATAACCATTTCTGGCTGAGACCAGGGAGGGCAAAATGTCTTGGCTTCATCTTTCTTGGCATAATAAATGGCGTAATGATGTTAACTGAATGGGAGTGCTGCTCTCAGCCAGTCTTGAATAAGTGAGATGTGAATATTAATGCTTCTGAGTTTTTGCCACAAAATCTTCTGAATATAATCAAAATGTGCATCGAAATGCAACAATTAATGCACCCTCCGTTTCCTAGGCGATGGCACGACCCTTGCTACACCCACTGGACGAGCCAAAGTGGGAGAGGTAATTTCAGTTTGGTCGAACAAGAGGGCTCGAGACCAGAATTTAACATTTACACTTGAAACATGTTTAATCGCTGACAAGATGTGGACTAGTGTTAATCAAAGTAAAAGTGTGAAAAGGAAAGGTTTTATATCCCGGACACAATGAAAAACATTACGACTGGAAACTGTACCCCCAGTTGAGAATAGTAATGCTCACAGCGATGGAGAACACTTATCCTTGAGCTGAGAAAACCAGACCATCATTTCGAAATAGAGCTGCAGATTCGAGAAGCTCGTTCAAAATAGCTAGGTACACCCCACAAAGGGGTGATTTCGAGTTTTGAGGGCAAATTTCGCCTCCTTCATATAGAAATCATACGTTTCTTTTTCCAGGAGAACACACTATTTGACACAAAATTTGCATGTAAAGGGGTCGCCAGTAAGCACGTGGTCAAATCTGGCATAAGAAACAATATGAAATGTTGGGTAAAGCCAGTCCAAAATAAACTGATTTGAACTTTTGTGTTTTGTAATTTATACCACTGCAGTAACATTACCTTTTTTTGACAACATCACACAATGTAATACGTTTTGAAACTGAATACTCCGACGTATTCTGTGTCTCCTTTGCTAAAAAATACGGTATGCCGATTACCATGTAAGGAGATGATGACGTCAAAACAGATTTGTAGTGCGTTTGGTCCTGGATGGTGCACGAAGTTTTGTCAAGGTAGCTTGTGTATTTATTTCCTAAATGGGAGAGATTAGGGTCGATCTAAACGAAGGACGAAGAATGTTATGATACTCTAAGCGAGCTGAACTCTAACGTGAATGGTTTGATAATTTGGAGGATGTCTAGAATGATCTCATCTCATTAAGATTATTTGGCGGTCAGTATTGAATTTCAACTGCGTCACAAGTTTGCGAAATGAGTATTCCGTCGAACGGTCAACGAACGATATTTTAGAAATCTGGAGACATGGCACATCGCATTTTTATTTTAGTATTTTATATTTTACAATGATTTTGTCGAAAATTTTGAAAAAAATATAGGAAGATTTGATCGCGAACACATTTTCACTTGGGGTCAACTAGCCCTGCGTACGATGCTGTGTGTTCCGCTACAGCTAATCGCCCCACTCACCACAGCCCTGCAAAGACCCGTACGTAGGGTTGGTGACTTCAAATCCATTTTGGGACTTGACGTAAAAAGCCAAATGACTGCCGAAATTCAGCGTTCTTGGGCCCAAGTCGTATCCCAGCTTACCTCAGCTACTCGATCGCTTCCAAAAATGACAGTCTTTTATTCACTTCTCGTAAATAACCGTCCATGTCGGCAACTCTCTCGCTAGCCCTGCGTACGATGCTGTGTGTTAGCTGTAGCACAGCATCGTACGCAGGGCTAGGGGTCAACATGGGGTCGCAGCCATGTTGCCTCAAAACTTATTTCTGTCTGCACTCAAAACTCAAACATGTCGGATATGAACCTGAAAAATCGATGCAATTTTGTCAAACTTCGGCGAAATTTCAGCCTATAGACACAATTTCATCTAGGTAAGGTAAATTTACTGAAATTTGATCGACAAATAATCCTGAGCTTAGGGACCGTTCAGTTTTTATGGCTGGGGGGGGCGGCAAAATCCAGGGGGGGTCATCATAATTTTGGTATCCAAGAAGGGGGGGTCATCACTTTTTCACTGGTAGGAAAGGGGGGGTCACCACATTTTCAAAAACATAATACCTACAATAAAGTCCACTTTATGCCATGGCCATGATTGACCCTCTTTAACGGCGGGCCGCCTTCGGCGGCCCAATACAATGAATATACTTTATGTATTACCCATGACCCTCTTAGCGGGCAGACGCCTTTGGTGGCCCACTCCAATTAGGTTTACTTCATGCAATGGCCATGATCAACCCTCTATACCGGCGGGCCGCCTGCGGCGACCCACTACAATAAATTGACTTTATTGTAATACCCCATGACCATTTTAACGGCCGGACGCCTTCAGCGGCCCTGTTCAGTAAAGTTTACTTCATACAATGGCCATGATCGACCGTCTTTTTACCAGTGGGCCACCTTTGGTTGCCCACTAGAATAAAGTTGACTTTACGTAATGGCCATGACCCTCTTAACCAGAGGGCTGCCTTTGGCGAACCACTCCAATAAAGTTTACTTTATACAATGTCCATGGACATAAGTTGTCTATGGAAATGAAGTTAAAAATTGCCTTACAGTCGTCCTAATTAACAGACGTTTGCATGGATGTGGCTGAGAAGTTTGTACACTGGCATCTCTGCTACACGAATAAAGTGCGCCGCGTACCGGAGTTCAAATCCAAACCGTGCGGGTAAATTTGACATATGGGTTTTGGTTATTTTTCAGGGGGGGGGGGGTCATCAAATTTTTTCGTCTGACAAAGGGGGGGTCATCATTTTTTCGCGAAAAATGCAGGGGGGTCATCATTTTTTTGAACACCGGCGACAAGATTTTGCCGGCCCCCCCCCCCGGCCGTAAAAACTGAACGGTCCCTTAAACATGACAGCTCGCCTTCTCCGGAAGGTCAAGCATCCAGCTGCCCATACACAGTTGCCCATATGGCCAGGTTTATGAGATTGTTTTCAAGCGACGGCGGCAGACCGTACGGGGCTCTGGATATGAACCTACCGCCGGTGTAGCTGTAATAACTGTTGCGTTGTTTTTAGTGCCAACGGATGAAGTCCTGGGGGAGTTATAGGTTTGGTCATATGTCAGTCCGTCCGTCCGTCCATTCACGCAGATATCTCAGACATGCTCTGGTCAATTTCTTTCAAACTTTGCACAAGAATAGTACCCAACCCCATACAGATGCACGTCGATTTGTTTCACAATGCGATCGAAATTGGCCGTGTTAATAGAGGACTTTTTAGTTTACACCTCCATAGACTCCCATGTATAAGGCAGTTCTCAATAGACTCCCATGTATAAGGCCAAAAAAAATAAAAATTTAGTTTCTCATCGTATTCATATTGTCTAAAGGATGCAGTGACACAGTTTTTTGTCCCCACGGATAAAGTCCAGGGGGCTTATAGATTGGGTCATATCCGTCCGTGAGTCCATCAGTGAGTCCATCGGTTCACGCAGATATCTCAGACATTTTGACAAAATATCATGTGACCTTGGTGACCTTTGACCTCAAATATACATATTTGTCCACAACTCAGTAACCACAAGTGCTACACCCTTCATATTTGGTATGATAGGACACCTTATGACACCATATATTGTACCTCATTAATTATGCGCATATCTTATTTTGAGCGAGCCAATAGAGCTAGAGGTCTGATTTTTGGTATATAGAAATAACTTAGCAATACAATTATTTTGACAAAATGTCACGTGACCTCAATGACCTTTGACCTCAAATATATATATTTGTCCACAACTCAGTAACCACAAGTGCTACACCCTTCATATTTGGTATGATGGGACACCTTATGACACCACATATTGTGTCTCATTAATTATGCGCATATCTTATTCTTAGCAAGCCAATAGAGCTGGATGTCCGATTTTTGGTATATAGGGATAACTATAGGGTAGAAATCTAAATATGCCCATCCAAATATTAGACATCTACCATCGAGAACAAAAGAAATTTGCTGTAATTTGAATATTTAAGGAGTTTAAGCAATTTCCACTGTAAATAAAGAACCCCTGCCTCAAACTCCACAAAAGTTGCTAGACATATTTTGCCGTTGTCATGCCATTGCTTCGTTTAATAACCAGTTAATCAAATGCCTAATTGACAGGAGGAAATTCAAGACCATATTTGAATACTAGTATATATTGTCCTCAAAATTACTCTATCACGGCCCAAGTACTCATTGCCTTCAGCAATACTGCCTTGTTAAAAATTAAATCATTCCGCTGTCATTATGTGGTCGCCAGATTAATATCTTTCACGGTCCTGATCTAAAACAAATGCTTGAGATCAAACTATGAAATGAGAAAGCGTCTTAGATGAAGAAGTCAAAAGTTGTGAAAAAAACAGCCATCATAAATATCCGACCAATATAGCTCCTGTTAAGTCTCGTTTTGAAGTATTGAATTTTGAATTTTGCGATGTGAATTTTGCGTTTTGAATTTTGAAAAACTCTCTCAGCAACCGTACTTTACATACAAAACAAGTACTTCGATTTGAAATATATGCATTTTTCAATGGTTGCGACGCATTTGCCGAAATGCCACGAAGTACCGTACAATAGATGAACTGATACTTGTATACTGTTTGCGAGAATGAATTATCGCAAATGTCCAATTGATCTACTTAGTTACCTGGAATAAGTGATTTAGCAGCGACAGCAAGAGATTCTCGTCCGATCCGAAGGTCTGCCAATTCAACTTTTCCGTACTGGCCTACTCCAATTTCTTCGCTTACTTTGAGGGCGGCTCGATCAAGGACCATGTTAGTCAAAGCAGCATTATCATACAGTAATTTCTATTTGAGTAGGAAATTGTATGAAAACATAAGACAGTATCAGGACTATCATTTATATACGCACCACAGACCGAATCAGAGCTTTTGTGTTGGTATATTAATCTTTGAAAATTGTACATATTATTTCTATAGCGGAATGGAATGAGTAGGTTTCGACAGTCAAAGTCCCCTCTAAGCCTTCATGTCAAGAAAGGCCCGTACATGCGAAATTTTGCAGTATTGAAATTCAAAATCAAGTTGTTGGTGGAAGGAGAAATTTCTTTTGGGCAGTCATGATTACAATTGAAAGTTAACTTTGCTTGAATTAAGTTTGCTCAAAATTTATATCCCTCGTCACCATGGCTGGTCAGAAAACATTCATCGTGAAGCTGACCCCTTCAACCGACAAATTGATGTTCAATTTGATTTTGTTTACTTTTAGTGCTTTGACAGTGGCCTATGTCCGTTTCATGAAAGCTATCATCAAGACATGATACAGTAATGGCGAATGTGACTAGTCAGCCCCTATAGCCCATAATTTTACACCGAGGCTTTTATGACAAGCTTCGTAATCCATCTTTACTGCACCTAATAAAAAATTCAAATACATATAAAAAAATAACGTATAATTATGCTGTTCGTATTCATGTTATTTTCTATATCGGTAATAAGGAGGCTTAGTTGCTGAATTCAAGGTCATAGTGATTATCAGCAATTTTTCAGACCAGTAGGCAAATCAGATCCAATTAACAAAGACGTAAAGGCCAAAGTATCTTTGACAAAACAATTGTACCACATATTTCAAGCACATTAATTTACTCAGTTTTAACTGTACAATTTCGATTGCGGGGTTAACCCGATAGCGTCTGCATTGTTCCCTTTCCTTTGCCACTAACCGCCTTTAATTCAAGCTTACAAAGTCACACAGACATAAATGATTACAAAGCAAATTGTCAATTCAACTTGCTGATTGGCTGCTCAGTACGGGATTGGTCAATTACGAGAAGACTGGAAGTCAACTCGATAACCTTCGAGCGCTCTTTCTGGACACTCATGACAGAACTGTAAGGGGAACGGGTTTTGAACTCTAGATCAATGAAAGGTAGGAGTCATTTTGTGTGAAAGGGTCAGTAACTCTAATTTTCGATTTTTTTTCATTATGTATATTTAGTATTTCAATTGCAAGTTACTGTTCTACCCCATTCACTAATTACACACGACCTCAAAAGAGGGATAAAACTGCAGCAAGTAAAATGAGTAAAGAAAAATATTGGCAAGCCAGCGGGAGATAAAATACTTGTTAAAAGACAGAGGATAAAAACTGCAACAAGTTTAAACAATATACTGACCGACCAGCGGGAAATTAAAACACTTGCAAATCGCAGAGGATAAAAACACACAGACGTTTCCAGCGAGTTTTAGTTCTGACGAAATGTCTGTGTTTTATATTCTCTGCGATTTTCAAGTGCTTTATTTCCCGCTTGTTGGTTAGTATTTTACTTACTCTTGCCATTCACTTGTTTGCCAGCTTAGCATCTATATGTACAAACTGCACTGTTGTTGTTTATATTTAAATTCAAGTACAGACCAGAATTCCCTCGCCAACAATAACAATGCAGTATACAAAAGTACAGGCTTAGTTGACAAGCTGAACACTGTGTATCTCAATATGCTTTGGGGCCGAGGAGTAGAACAAGAAATTGTGGTTGACATTGAAAAGAAAAAATCCCAAAAGTTAGAGTTTAGTTAATTAAGTGATCCGTCATAAATTTTACCTTAATTTGTTTCTCAAATTCCATTTCATAGAGAAGCTGTCGATTCTGATTCGGAAGCAATTTCTTACACACCAATACGAAGCCCAAGGTGACGATCAGGAATGCCATGCTCCCAAGCGCGGCATACAGAATGATTTGCACCTGGTTACCTTTAACAGGTAATCTGTCTACAGGAAATAATATAGAAATTATTGATCTTCTGGCTACCTATAATTCTTAGGATATAGAACCGATCGTTCTTAAGATCGATCTTAAGAAATGCAAGAGGTGCAAAAGTTGACTGACCCCTTTAGGTATTCATTCTAAAATATACCCCGCCCGAAATTTATCAGTAATAAAACTTAAACCCAGTCAAAATTATTTATCCGACTAGTTCAATTAAAAGAAAAATTATGATGCAGTCATATTGTGCCATCAAGACGAGGCACTGGGTTTCCCAGACTTCATGCAAAATAAGGGAGCTTTCAGTAATTACAGGGGGTGGTGGGCCGGGGAAATTTCGCGCACACCTGTACCGTAAAATGTGACCCTCCCCCTATCCTCCTGTCTAAAATGTGACCCTCCCCCTTGTCCGACATTCTAAAACTTGACCCTCCCCCAAACCACTGTGGTATTCTCCCCAGGAATAACTAAAACAGTATCAGCTAATTTACATAACAATTGGTTTAATTGTTGTGTTAGGGACAAATTACAGAAGGGAGGGCTGGTGTTTTTGGAGGGACAGTCGCAATTTATCACGCAAGAATTTTTGATACATTTGAGGGAGGGTCACCATATTTTGTGCAACTATAAGAAGGCAAGATGTAGCTGATTTAGTGCTTCATCCGAAAATATGAAATCATAATACATGGAGTCTATCAGGCAAATTATTGACAATTTACCCCCACAAAACATGCTTTATCTGTATTTTATATATATCTGATAATGCATTTAAATGTACTTTGCTTGAATAGGGAAGTAAAATGTGCATTTGTTTACAAGAAATTGATTTCTGAATTTCATCTAAAAAGTTGGTTCACTATCCATGGTGTCTATGATGAAATTATGAATAATTTTTTCCAATACAAAAATAGACAAATCTGTGCATTTATGTATGCTTGATTATTCAGATTATTGTTCTTTATTAGACTAGAGTGGTTACAATTCAATGTTTTTGTAAGAAATTTGATTTTGAAATTTCACTTAAATGTTGATTCATTATGCATTGGGGTTTTTGATGAAAGTATGAATAATTTTTTTCTGTACAAAATAAGATAAATCTGTGCATTTATGTATACTGGATTATTTAGATTATTGTTCTTGGTTAGACTAGAGTGGTTACAAGTCTATGGTTGTGCAAGAAATTTGATTTTGGAATTTCACTGACGTGTCAATTTACTATGCATGGCGGTCTATAATGTGTACGTATTTTGTTGGTGATTATCACATTGACAATCAAAGTTTTGGCCATAAAATCTGCTTCTGTCAAAAGTGACCCTCCCCCCAAGATAGGTTTATAAAAAGTGACCCTCCCCCTTGAACTGTTTTCTAAAAAGTGACCCTCCCCCCAATATCCGCGGGCCACCCCCTGTAATTAGTGAAAGCTCCCTAAACCATATTCTATGCCATTTCAATTGTTTGTTTTATTTTGGCAATGTCATAGTTTCATACACATCGTTAGTAATAACCCCTCTCAAACTGCTCATTATATAATTTGACCCTCATTAACCGTTTTGTTAAAAATCTTGACCCTCCCCTACCCAATTTTCACCGCTCCCTTTCCCTGTAAAAATAAAGGCCTCCCTTTGACAAGAATTGTGATAATTTTGTTCCAACTGGCATCAAACGGCTTTTTGGGAGTGTTTGAAGGATTGTATTTCAACTTCTATATTCATGATATTAGGCTGTATTATCTAAATACTGGTAAACACTTGTGGCAGGTAAAAGTCCCAAGCTTCCGTGGACAAGGGGCAAGTTCTGCAACTTTACAAAGCCTTTTTATATCTTGATGTCACTATGGTCATCTTTCTCTTCCTAAAGCGAAACCCTATTTAGTCATTTTTACCACCGACTCAAACAGTCAGACAACATCATTTACATCTTTAGACGGAAAAGGTCAACACTTTGCTCAAGATGATGGTCACAAATATAATGGGATCACCGTTGGATGCTTAAGATAAAGGTTTCAGTATGTTGTACGTTTGCCTCAAATACCAATGTCCACCAGTAAACTGTCTTTTATAAGTCACACGTTGAAGTCAGTCAGTCAATAAAGCTCATATTAAACTGTCTACGACTTAGCCAACCCACATGCATATTTATTTACGATGCAACGGATGTGTGCCACATTGATCTGTGTGAAGTATTAAGCATCCCTTCCCTGTCTCTTAAACCACAGGGACACGAAAGTGTCCATTAAGGCCGCGTTCAAAAAAAGTGGTGAGGGGGGGACTGGAGGAATTCAGGGGGGGTATTCGAAAATTTTTGGGGTAGTCGAGGGGGGGGACTTGAAAGTTTTGCTCTGCCTATAGGGGGGACCTCAAAATATTTTGACTCCCAACATTTTAATGTCGTCCAATTGTTCTAATGTTAGTAATAATTAAACAAAAGCTAGAACCGTTTTGTCATATTTTATGTCTTTAATCTCGAAAAAGTCTAAAAATGTATGAATGCCATTCAATTTTCGTAGAAAAAGTTGGCCTTGTAATGGGGCAGGAGCTACAACTGTTGATAATTTTTCAATATTTCTATGCAATGTATGAAACACAGTTTCTTGGTGTCTCTCTACAGCATGCTGAAAAACACAATATACAATTTGTCAACAAAGCCCGTTTGTCTAAATATTGGTGATAATTGAATGATGCAAATGCACGGTACACGTAGGCTGTGTTGGCAAGCTGAATACTGGATAGCTCAACATTCTGTAGGGAATAGAACAAGAACACAATTGTATAAACTGAACAAAAATATTGTCAAAATAAAAAGTTAATACAACTACTGCCCTGCTACTACATACTGGCAGTGACAATGGTACATGAAGCTCTGCCTCTGATGTAGTTTAAGAAAAGTTTCGGTCCAGCCAGAGAGCAACACATAGAAGACTTGAGGACTAACAGTTACCATGGATTTTTGAATTCTGGCATATGAGAACAATCAAATATTAGAGAAAAAAGATGGGGGTTACCATAATTGATCTTATACTAATACACGATGAAAAGTCAGTTTTTCTAAAATCACTTAAAATCAATAATATAAAACCATTCATTTCAAGTTCATGCAGTGAATGAAATTTTCACATCTCATTGTACCAATAACACAAAAGAAAAACTTTGAACAGTAAAGACTCTAATTTAAATGGAAAAATGTGTGACTAAATGGAATCTTTTATTTTTTATCAACTTTGCCATTATTACATCCAAAATTTCTGAGATTAAAACATTAATTTCATGGAATATTTCAACCTTCCAGTATTGTCAATTTTGCAAAACATTTTATAAGTGCATCTAAGTTGTATATGTCTTGTACTTTTGAAAAAAATTTTTTGGTAGGTCACTGTGCTCATTTTTTCACAATTTGGTTAAACGTAGCTAGGAATACACAATTTTAATACTCTCTCATGATTGTCATTTTGTGTGCTTTTCAGCTGGTGCCATTGAACTGGCCAGAGTTGGATAAACTCAAGTCGGCTTAGACTGAGAAATCCAAAAAGTTCACTGATGCATTTAAAAATGAACCAATTTAAGAACTTGCCCTAGGTATAAGGCTCTACAACCTGCTGATTAGAGGTAGTGTTGAACATTTGCGTGCAGAACGACACATTACATGTTTTTTTACTCTGCGTGCATTCCTAACAAATATGCGGCTATATGGTAATTTGGGGGGGACTTGAACATTTTTAAGGGGTATTGAGGGGGGATCTGAAAAAAAAAGATTTCAATCGCGATTCCTCCAGCCCCCCTCACCATTTTTTTTTGAACTCGGCCTAAAATATGAAAGAATACTGCTTTTACGCTTGATTTGTGAACGACCCTGTTTTCCCTGTTCTCTTCTTTCTTGCCTATGTTTCCTCGCTTTGTGCAAAGAGTCCTGACGGTTCAGTGTAAGCATAATTTATGCAGAATGTAGTGCACCCTCTCTTGGTGACCATTTGGCACGCTATACTTATAGTTTAGAGTAGATGGCAACAGTATGGAGATCAAAACAGTAATCCTGTACGAAAAATTCACAAAGAGAGGGCGCACTATTTATTGCATACATTATGCTGACACAGCAAGAAAGAAGAGAACAAGGTAAAAAAGGCTCGTACACAAAATAAGCTTTAATAGCAGTATTTTTTTCTCATATTTTAATGGCCGCTTTTTTGCCCCTGTGCTTTAACCTGTAGTTTCATTCGAAATTTGATACACGAATAGACTGCTTTCTTGTATTACCTGAAACGCATGTGCACTCTCCAAGTGTGGCATTACAGTAAGGGTTATGCCCGGAGGGGCATTCGCATGTTATGTTGCACGTTTCTCCACAACTCCTGTCGTCAAAACAAGTGCACGTTCCGGTCACGTGATCGCAGGTTGCATTGTTTACACAAGGGCAGTCCAATTCACAATATTGTCCGTACTTTCCGACTGGACACTCTAAAGTATATGCAACAGAGAAATCAGAGAAAGTTTATGATGGAGATTTAGCCATAAACACGAATGTTAATCAAAAAGGAGACCCTTTGACGTTGGACGCGTTAAATATGGATGCAATGCCGGGTGATAGATATGGCAATGCTAGTGATAAGCAGAGATGACATATCTCGACTTTATATACACCACGACTTTATTATTTTCAGAACATTTCACATTATATCGGTACTCGGAACATGATGAATGTGCGAAGTGGAAAACACTTAAAATTGCCATGATTCTACGATTATTGTGAGTAACAACATTTGTAATTGGCTCGGAATCAAATGTCACGCTTTAAACAAATGAGAACTAAAATATTCACCTTGTTCACAATGCTTCCCCTTCCAGCCTGGACGACACACACATCCAAGGTATCTATGGCATTCGGCGTCATTTTGACAATCGCAGGTAAGGTTGCATGCGCCTCCGTACCGATTAGCGATACATCCTACGACGTCGTAGGAAAAACAACGGGTAGAGATCATAGAGGTTATATTGAGTTCATTTCGCAAATTTCCGAGGCAGATTTTGCAAATTTGTTTCTGGTCACTTTACTTTGTAGCTTATATGTAAAGTTTTGTTACTATTATTTTAGTGAACCATTTGGCAAACATATATGTTTTCATATTCTATACATAGATTCTAGGCTTAAATTACATAGATATATAGATACTCCTCTAAATGTGTACAACTTTGATTTATCTACTTAATTTATGTACCTTTGAAATCAAGGACGGCCACATCAGTCCAGTTCTTGCCACTCTGGTCATGGGCAAGGCAGACGTATGTTCCCGCATTGAAATCCGTGAAACCGACGAATTCAATCATAACATTGTCCTGCCTGTAATGAACGAAATCTCGTCACATTATTTAAGGAAGTTTAAATTTAAATAAAAGTGTGAAAAATGTTTAGAGTTAGGGACAGGAATTTTTTTCTTGATGTATAGATTTTTTCGAGAGAACATTCATGAAATATGACAAAATGGTTCTGGACTTTGTTGGATGGCATAAAAATGATATTCGTTTTTATTGAACTACCTACCAAATCTTGGAATCGGGAACAAAAATATTTTTAGCGCCCCTACAGGCAAAAAAACCCCGTTCAAGTCCCCCCTCTACCACCCCCAAAAATTTCGAATCCTCCTCACATTTTTTGTGAACGCAACCTAAGGACCAACGTCACTGATGCCATCAACGATCATATGTTAAAGCTATCTGATAATGGTGCACCACTCGTCTTTATGTGTGTTATTACCGGGTCCACCGGGAATGTAAAGGTACGACCAACCAATAATAATATACGTACCGGACGATTATAACCAAACTGCCACTCGACCACGCCATATGACAATAGCATAAACACGCACGTCAATTGGTTTTTATGACATGCTCATATGTGGCCGCCAGGCGGCCATTTTGCTCCATATCCATGTCTAAAGCCATTATGCAGGCGTGCCTTGACTGATGTCATTCAAATGTAGCATGAGGATAACAAACTGTGACTGACACCTACACATCAAATAATTTTGCAATCTCAACCATTATCTTGCCCAGTCAAGAATAAAATCAGGGGTCGTGATGAAAAGTTTGGTACTAGAGAAACAAATTACCTAACATTTACTGATATTTGAAATTCAAAATGTTTGTCATCCCTGTGTTAACTATATTGGGAAATATATAATTTTCGATTTTCAAAATGCTATTGCGGTTTGTTTTATTCCGAGAATGTTGAAATGAGCCCCTCAAGTGGTAGATCAGGAAAGAATTATAAAAGTCTAAGCGTTCTACAAAGCTGTCCAAGGGGAGCAATCTAAAGTTAGATCAATACATATGTATACGCACTCGTTGCTGTTGACCCTTGCGTTCCGGGCGTCGATCATGCGGTAGCCGTCTGTGGTGTTCCGGTACCAGGTAGCCCACTGCAAGTTATAATACCAACAAGTTACCGTCAAGTAGTCGCCGTGGTATGCAAACTTGTGCTTTGGTTCGACGAGGATAGCAGGTACGGCTGCGGAGACAGTAAGGAAACACCTAAGAAACTGAGAACATTTTTGTCCTTTCCGGCGAAATACATGTATATAAAATTTGAAATATGGGGGCCTCAGGGTAAAATTCTACTTCTGCTGACCTCACTTACTTTTCAGTATACTTATTTATATAGATAAAAGTAATCATTTTACAAAAGTCATACCATACCGTCGCAAAACTATTTACTTAGCAAAAAGAGAAAATATTCATTCAAACGTTTATATTGAAGCTGCAGAATGTGTAACTGGAGTTACATGCGTACTTTACTCTCTAACGTACACAATTATAAGGCTTGTATACGATGGCCGATTCTTCAAAATGCGAAATTCTAAATACAAAATGCAAAATTTAAAATGCAAAATTTAAAATACAAAATGCAAAATTTAAATGCAAAATTCAAAATTCAAAATTCAAAATTATTTTGAACTTTTCATATTGCATTTTGAACTATGCATTTTGAAGAACTCTCTTGGACATCGTACTTGTAAGACGTGTAAGTGTACATGTTTCCGAATATGTACTGATCTATGTAAACAAGGGGAAATTCATCTGTCATTGCTGAAATGTTATCGTCACAGCTATCATTAGCGGTAATCGTGTGATAGTGTCATAAAACCAATTGCAACTGACGAGAGGCGGTTTACATTATGCTAAGTTTATTTCATTTAATTTTTATCATCAAATAATTTACTGTAACGATTGTGCACATTAGGCGCCATATTGGGGATACACTCTAAGAAATAACTTAATGCCTTAAATTTATCCCTGTGACATTGTGTCATGTCATTATTCATAAGCATTCATAAACAACAAACTGACTTCTTTTGAACCTATTAGTTCCATTAAAATTTTCGAGGCTGTGGAAGCAACAATTCTATAATGCAAACTCCACCTGAAAATTATTATATATCCACCACCTTCAATTCAGAACAAATTCACTTTGTCACACTTCTTAATATATTGAGTTCAGTACTACTCTGAAAACTATGCAACATGTCCTGGTAATCTATACATCACTGGAATTTCAATTTACACCTTGGAGACGAGAACAGTTCAACAACACGGAAATTCGATGACATCGTCAGTGCTTGCAATTTCAAACAATTGGTCAAACAACGAACACAGAGAAAGGGTCAGATACTTGGTCTCATCTTGTTTAATTCAAAAACAAATATCAGTACCATTACTGTAAATGCTTTGGACCTCTCTGAACACAATCCTGTTCACGCTTAATTTGCTCTACTGAAACCATCACTTAGCAAACGTATTATCATATGGTCATATTCTGCTATCTCATTCGACAGTTTCAATCAAGTCGAGGATCTGAGCAAAAGTCTGATCTTTTCTCCCCAACAAATGATCTTTCCTGCGTCATTTCAACGTATAACCACCATCTAACTGATGTTCTTCAAAAACATGCATTAGTTTAGAAGAGAATCATGACCATACGTCCTGGTACCAATTGGCATCCACCTGCCATTGACGATGCTAAAAAGAAAATACGGAAGCCTTAACATTGATGGAGAAAAACCGAGCCTGAAATCCACCATCAGATTTACTGCAATAATGAATGCAGAAACGTCACTTACTCTATCAGAAATGCCAAGAAAGTATACTTCTCCAGCCTAGTAAAAGAATACCAAGGTGACTTGAAATCACTATTTCATACAATATCAACCCTTTGTCGAAACAAACAGGAGAAGGCTTTACCTGAACAAACACAAACCAAAAGTCTAACAGTACAGTTCAGCCGCTATTTCAAGAGCAAAATAACATCTCTTCGTTCAAGTCTGGATAATGCATATCATACTCAGACTGATTTTGAATTTCTGGATACATATATCCCATCATCATTTGCCACATGATGTTGAGAAGAAAGAAATGGGCAAAGCTATTTCAAAGTCACCATTTAAAACATGCTCACTTGACTCTATCCCTTCAGCTCTTGTAAAGAAACGCAAAGGTGAACTTCTGACCAACATATCTAGGATCATCAATTTATCCCTCACAACTGGTACTGTTCCTTGTTCACTCAAGAAAGCTGTCGTCTAACAATTACTCAAGAAACTGTCACTTGACAAGAATATGTTTAGGAATTAAAGGGCTGTCTGTAACCTATCCTTAATATCAAAGTCATTGGAAAGATAGTAGCACACCAGTTAAATCATATTTGACTACCAACTCACTACTCGAATCACTTCAGCCAGCGTACTTAAAATATCACAGCACTGAAACAGCTCTCACTAAAGTCAACATTGATATTTGCTAAGCACTGGATGATGGGCAATGCGTTCTTACGGTTCTCCTCGATATCTCCTCTGCTTTTGACACTATTGATCAGAACATACTCATTACGAGGTTATCAAAGCTTAGCATTACCAACATTCCATTGTAATGGTTTTCACCAGTATTTGCCCAGTGTGACACGTTATCCACAGTGCATAAATGGAAAGAACAACTGACGAGATTAAAATCTAGACCGACATAATAAATTCTAACTCACTGAGGGCAAAACGGAAGTTCTGCTTATACAATCTAAGTTCAACGGATCACCTCGTCCTATTGACAACGTGAGCATTGGATCTTGTTCTATAGACATTGTCAACTCTGCACAGAATATTGGTGTGACATTTGATGAAAATGCCACTCTACGTAAGCACATCGACATGACATGCCAATCAATTTACCACCAACTCCGTCAAATAAGCCATATATGCCAGTACCTTACCAATGAAATCCGTCAGATGTTGGTTCATGCCCTGATCACATCGAAACTACATTACTTTAATTCACTTCTGTGTGGTCTATCATCAGCTTCCATTCTTCCACTTCAGCGCGCCCAGAATTCTGCAGCCAGAATTGCGTCAGGAAATCAGACCACAACACTCCAATTCTCTAGAAAGTACATTGGTGCTGGTACACAACTTCATCCAGGATAAAATCCTCATCATCACCTATAAAGCTCTGAACAACAACAGTCCTGCATAGTGTCGGACCGGATCCATTTACAAGATTCGCCTAGAGTTCTTCGATTTAATGATAAAATTATGCTTCATGTACATAACAATTTGATTGAAACCCAGCAAATACAAAGAAATGAGGCTCTGTTTATCGAAATCAGCTGTTGATCTTCGACCCTCGGCGATTGGCAAACGACACTTGAGATCACCAATATTTGTAAATAAATATATTTGGGTCTAAACTCTAATGATCAGTTCAAATGGGATGTTCACATAAATGAAATTATCACTGAAGACCATTAAACGTCTTCGTATTCTGCAAACTTTGAGTAGGTATGGAGCTAGTAAAGATGAGTTAAAGCTCATTTATATCACCAAAGTACGATCCTGCCTTGATTATTCATGCATTGTTTGGTTGGGAGGTCTAACTGATAAACTCAGGTCTGTAATTGAAAGCATGCAAAAACAGCCTTGAGAATCATCTACCCTTTTATTCCCTCCAGTGAGGCACTTGGTTTGTTTAACCTAAACATTCTGGTTTGCCTCAAGCATTCTGAAGTCGAATCGTTGACTGTACTTTTTTATTCCTGATATTCCTTGTCACGAATACCAAACACGTAGTCAGAGGGTAACTTTCAAGAGCAGAACAAAAGCGTAAGGACAATAGTTCCATTCTGTACAGTGTCAATCTCTTGTATAAGGGGTGCTAGAGTCAACTTTTTAAAGTTCGTTTCTTGGTCGTGTCAGTTTTTTAACATTACACTAGTGTTTAAAGGACTTTTTAATGATTTTGTGTTTTAAGGGTGGGGCTATTTTTTATTGCCACACGTGCTTTTTTAAAAATTCATTGTAATGTCCTTTTATAAACGTTCTTTGTTATGTAAACCAACCCCATTTGACTAGTTGTGGTCATAATGATTTGGTAAATAAACTATTATTATTATTATTATTATTATTATTATTATTATTATTATTATTACAAGTTATGGGGCTATAAGTATTATATAGAAATCTAATAACAATTCATTGAAGCTGTAGGAATTCTGAAAAAAAGGTGTTGTTTGTTTTAATTTTGTCAATAGTGGTGACTTCTAATTGTCGTACGTATATTCTCTCCGCCCAGTCAGATAGGTGTTTCTTTCGACATCACTACCCTTATGAATATTCATATACTTGCAAAAACCAACAGTCGTTGTGTCTGGCAGTGCGTGCTCACAGTTGCTGAGCTGCACAGCGTAGCCTTCAATTGCAGGCCTATCGTGGCAGTCGTGGGCGCCCACAAACAAGGCACAGCGACTGTGGAGAGTCTATGCCAGTGGAATGTTAAACGTATCTTCAGCGTGGCATTTGTAGTTGTGGCGAAAACCATAAATCCTCTCCCTGTGCTGACGTTGTTGGGTTTTATTTTGTTCATGTGCATTTACTGTAAGCAATCGAGGAAGTTTTGGGATGGATATTGAGCAAAAGCATGAGTTTTTCCACGAAATCTGTGCTGCAAATATAACTTCACGCATGCGCACTCGTTTGCCAGTGTAGTCTGCCAATATGAGCATGCGCAATTGAGTCTACTTGCGCGTTGAATTGTCGTCTGTACACTACGTCTCGTGCTATAATCATGTCGTTGAGCTTTTCATGTTGACAGAAACTGGAATTACTGCAGAGAATACCTTTCAGGACATCACATATGAGTCTCTAAGGTAACAAGTAGGACGTTTAGAAAATCCTTTCAGAAAGTTCACGACGCCTATGGCCATTTTGTGGAGTAATAAGCTTATACGTACCTGGAGCGTATATAGTATTTATACTGTACATATTGCCGGATTTTATGCAATAGAATTTTGCATTTCACGTCGTTCAATCGTTCAGATGGAAATGCCACTCTTCTCAAAACTTTAAAAATTAGGGTGACAGACTTTGGAATGCTCACTCTTGTATAACAATGACGTAATTTAATGAGAAGACATTTGTATTCGAGCATGGCAACAGTTTTTGATTTTAGAACTCTCATCATGTCTGATTCACTGAGACAGTGAGTATTTAACAACTTTTTCCTATGTCCATGTAGCACTTGTGCAAAAATATGCGAATCCACAGGCCTTTGGCGAATCAATAAATGCGTTTTTCACCAAGCTGAAAGGTTGAAAGATGCGTCCGTCACTTTGGGACGAGCTAGATAAATGCAGTCAAATCCAGGTGGGCATAGAAACTTGCCATAGTATGACTTTGTTCTGGAGACGACCAGCCGTGCGGTGGAACTTTGCAACAAAGTTTCAGTATCTGAACTGACATACTTGAATGACAAGCACAGGAAACAATGGCCAATAAAAACGCATTCTCGTTGCCTTTTGATAATAATGTATCAATCACGATGACACGGAAATTATGCCTCCTCCGAACAGCAGGGCCATGGTCTATTTTTAGCCCTGCTACAGTATGTCTCAGTGCTGATGAAAAGGCCATATTGTTTTCATGTTGTCATGGCAACTTTTAAAATTTGCATACAACTCTAAGAGTGAAACGTGTTCATAGGTCACAAAACTCCCACTGTCGTCCATATACCCGTTTCCTTGGGTATAAAGGTGTGCAAGTATACACATCAAAAGACTAAAAAATTCACTTCATGGGCAGAATCTTGTAAAATAGCCCTCTCTTGTCTGGTTACCGAAAAAAGATACCCCTGATCTAAAATATGCATAGACTACCAGCCACTGGGCTACCAACTTCAGAAAATGCTAGCCCAAGTGGACTGCCAGGAAAAATAAAGCCCTAGGCAGTATTAAACATGAAAAATTTAACTTGTAAGATTTCCATCTTGTCTTGGCCTGCAGGGTTTTTAAAAAATGGTTAAAGGTATACAAGGACCATATTCAAACTTAGCCATTGCTACCATGGAAAAGGGAGATCTAGCAAATCATAGTGTTTATTTGGTCATGCCAGGTCACATAAAAAGTTATGTACCATTACATGGCCATAATTTTACTTAAGTTAAACAACCCTAAATAACTTGTCTTTATTATTCTTCCTGGAATGAGGCAAAGAAATCCTTAGGTGGGATCTTTGAAAAACTGGTAATTTTTACTCCTGAATTGTTGCCATGGAAACATCTCACATTAAAATGAGTGTGATTTTTTGGTGTGCTAACCAGAAAAAACCCTTATTATCAATTTTTTGCATCAATCAATAGTTCTTTAATAGGAATTAGGGAAAAAATAACATTTTCAATGCCAAAATAGTTACCATAGCAACTCGAAACATTAAAATAAGTCTGGTTTTTGTGTTCTTTGACCCAAACGCCCCCAACAGATAATTTTCATATCAATCAAAGTAAATTTTGATGGGATATTAGAAAAACTGAAATTTTCAACCCTTAAAATGGTTACCATAGAAACATGGGGAAGTGATATCGATATCATATTTGGTCTTTTCGACCCAAAATACCCTTATTTACCCTTATAGTGAAATTTTCACGGAAGTTGAACCTATCATTATTCACGTTCTATATGATACTTATATTAATTATTGGTTATTGACAAACCTTTGGCAATCGTGCCATCGCATGGGCTGCACCCCTCACCTGGAACAATGTCCCATTAGAAGTGCGCCAGTCACCCACTCTTGATACTTTTATGAAGAATTACATCAAAACTTTATATTAGTAGAGCATACTGAACGCCTCTATAAAGCGTCAGTGAACAGTGAGTTCGGCTACAGAAATCCATTTGATAGACTGATTGTATAAAACACAGAGTTCAATTAATTTGGATGTCACTGGATGCTCTTTGACCTCTAACCTGTCAATAGTTTTATTGTATCGTAAATACCTTGGAAAACAAGACAGGAATCACATTTTTTTCAAAAAATATAATTTCAACATGACTAAGCGACTTCTTGTCTAACATTTTGGAATTTTATGTAAAAAGTCTTCTGAACTACAATTTCTTCATGTGTACAGCACTGAGCTAGTTGAAATTTAGATGATTATTTTCACGTTTCGTTCTTGTTATACTCCTAAAAGCATGTTTACATACCTACTCTTAGATTATAAAAACTACGTCTGTATGACAGACATACAGAATGCACCGATATTGTTTATGGTTGAATTCTAGTCTTGGCAAATTTAATTTTCAACAATACGAAAGCAGAGTACATGCATAGGCTGAAATAACAAGATGAATAGTGTGTTTCTCAATATGCTTCGGGATTAGAACAAGATTCCATGGTTGCCATTAAAGGAAATTATAAAAATTAGCAGAAGTTACGACCTATGGCCATGTAAAATCCATGTGACCCTGGTGAATTTCTCTGAGAATCGTTATTTTTCGTTTATCTTTCTAGAACTATCAAATTGTTACTGCTTCATTTCTGCATTTAACTGTCTCTTATATATGAACCATCGGCAATAACTCTTCCATTCAAAAAAAACAGAGAAATAAGCTTTATTTGAAGCAGTGCGGTGATGCTGAGTGGTTAAAAATGGATTGAACTCCAAGATTTCAGTTCTCTTACCAATGTCGCAGGCAGGTCCCCTCCAGCCAGGAGTACAATCACATGCCCTGTTTAAAACATGGCATTTCGCTCTGTTCTGACATATGCAGTCTTTGTCGCAAACAATTCCATATTTTCCTGCTGGACAACCTGTAATGAAGTCAGACGTGTCTTTGAAAATCCTTTTCGCATTTTACAGATAATAAGGGAATCATGCAGGGCTGTTGTTTTAATATCTTCGTCAAAGAGTTTTCTCCTAAAATATACACTTGAATGCCATCTGTCAGTAAAAGAATATGTGTTTACGTAAAAGAGGAGGGATCAACAAGATTAGCCTGCAGTAGTACCCATTTATTACCAGATTACTCAGGCTTGAAGGTTTCGCGTGTACTTACAAATTTAACTTAAATCTGCGAGGAATCTGTTGACGTATTGCAATCATCTCATCTTCAAAATGACAGTCTGCTGAAGTCTAATCCTTCATTTTACTTTTTGATAGTTCACGCCTCTAAATTGAAATTTTTCAACATTTTGCTCAAACTTTCCATTTGCAAGCTTTCAGCCATCCTCTTACAAAATCAGAAATAAAAAATTTGAGTCACCTTGCAAATTTTACTACTACAGTTACAAATTACTCAATATTTCCCGATATTTTAAAACAACATGGCTTCCATCCCTGTGCCGGCTCAATGGGAAAATAAAATTCCCGATTTTAAGAAAGCAAAGCCGTTGAAAACTTTATTCATTCCATAAGCTTTAAAATGAGTCGCCACATGTTATGCATCAAAGAAATAAAGTTTGAAAGTAATATTTCTATCGCATTCTATTGAAATAGCCCATGGGTTTGAAGCAAGTCTAAAGGAATGGGTGATCTTTCTTTATTATTCAGCTGCTATCGACCCTGAGCCAAGCAATTTCGGCCTCCTTGATCTATTAAATATAATAGTGAAATATATAACTATATGAATACTTAAAATTGAGCTCACCGATGACGTCCACTTTGAAGGTGAGCTCTAGGGTCTGACTTGTGCTGTCTGTCTCCACGTGACATTTCCATTGAGCACCTTCCACAGAACGGAAAATGAAGCTAGACGCAATTGTTATCGCCAGGAACGAAACACCAATGTGAGCTCTCGAAATAAACCATGGGTCACTTCTCAGGCGATATGGTAATTCAATGTAATTCTGAAAAGTGATTGCCAGATAATGATACGTCACTGTATAGATCTTTGTGTAAAGGATAGCAGTTAAGGCTTTTTATCAGACATCTTTAGCCTTCTGTGTACCGATTTCAAGGATTCTGGAAAAAACCCTTATGCGATATGTGCTAGGAAACAAATGCGAGTCCTAATGACTGTGTCACCGCTCGTCTTCGACTCGAGGTGACACAGTCATTTCGTCACTCATATTTTCCCTCGCCGAACGAAGAAAACTATTAGGAAATAATATACTTATCACATGCACAAGCAAAGATCTCAATATTTTTTTGCAAAATAAAAGGGGTTTAATCAACAATACTGCGTTTAAACTTCTAAACTACTTAAATTTAGAATAAAATTAATAGGCCGTGGGCGAATTGCCAATCTTTTCTAGTTGTCACTCGGTTGTGTAAGCAAGGAACACAGTGCTTACATTTGTGTACGGAGCAAATGGCGGATAACATCACACAGCACGTACCTTCCATGAAGTTATACACAATTTCAAAAAAAAGTATAGGGCTAGAAATTTAACTCGGACAAAGTAACATTATTTTTCGAGAATAATAGCCTGAATCTCAACAGCATGAACACCGTGTAACGTCGTGCCTGACATTACCCTGGGTACAATGCTTACAGAACACATGGTAATGCAGCTAGCTTCGAGTTCGTTGTTTGCAAAATGTATTCACGTAATTCCTTCGACATGTACAAGCATTACACTCTTGCGTTTACGTCGTTCTGACGCACCAATAACTATCATGTTATCCTTGAGAGTTTCGAATGCAGCGTCACATTCGTTATCCCAGTCAGAATGTGCCGATTTTTCTCTGTCAGCTGGGTCAGTGGTTTTGTAACTGTGGGAAATTCTGGAACAAAACGTTGGTAATACGACGCCAGTGTAGGAAAGCTGCGGATCTCATGGATAGTCCTTGGGGTTGGCCAGTCTTTCACTGCTTTGGTTTTATCAGGGCTTGTTTTGCCACCTTCACTTGAAATTATGTGTCCAAGTAACTCAACCTGGCGCTGGAAGAGTCTGCACTTGGAGGGCCTAAGTTCCAGTCCCGCAGCTTGAAGGCGGCTGAAGACAAGTTCAAGCCTTGCTGGCATCTGCTCAACTGAGTCAGCATATACCAATATGTCATCCAAGTACAGCAATAGTATGTCCCATTGAAGACCAGACAGGACACACTCCACCAGTTGTTGAAAAGTAGCTGGCAAGTTACACATCCCAAAGGGCATAACACGCCACTGGTATAGACCGTTCCAAGTAGTAAATGCTGACTTGGCTGTCGTCGCGTCCTCATCAAGTTCAAGCTGCCAATATCCGCTAGTGAGATCTAGACTGCTGAACCACTTGGCGATGGCGTTAAGTTTTTGATAGTCAACACAAAATCTGATTGTCCCATCTTTTTTGTTAACAAGGACCACCGGAACAGCCCATGGGCTCTTTGACGGCTCAACTATGTCTCATGCCAGCATGTCTTTCATAAGACGAGCTGTCTCCTCACAAGACCAGGTGGACTGTCTTCGGGGTTGTTGACGGATCGGGGCTGGTCTTCAGTGTTAATACTGTTTTTTTACTTGAGTACGTCCTATTTCATCCTTGTTCCGGAAGAAAACATCCTCCCATTTGGTCAAGAACGTGGCTATCTTCTTACTGTGTTGTTGGCCAACTTTTGCCACACTATCCTGCCAGAGGGATTGAAGTTGAGGTGGTACTGGACCAGCTGGTGTATAACCATTTGTGTTGTTGTTGAAAATCTTTTCAGCTGGTATTGGCTCATTCCAGGTAATGGTAATTGCAATGGCAATTGTTGTACCCCGTTGAACCATATGCGTTCGGTCAGCTATGTTCATCACACGGATGGGGATTGTACGAGTGGTGGCATCTACTAGTACACGTCCTACCATTATACCGTTAGACATTGCTTTATGGCACTTTGTCAGTTCGACTAAACCGGTTATGCCAGAACTGATTTGTCGTGTAAGGAATCTAGGGACAATGACCTCATGACCTGCTGGAATGGTGGTGTCTTTAGTTACCGTTACCCCGGTACTTAAGTGTCCACCTCTCCAATCCAGCAGTGGTACTTCTCCCTCGTAGAATCAAAGTGTCAGTGAGTGCGAGCGAATCTCAGCTGAAGCTGACAAAATATAGTTATTGTCCAGCAAGATGTCTTCAGCAATTTCTGCCACAATTGCTCGTACCACTGTTGTGTTTGGGCCTACTTTTATAGTTAAGTCTGCCTCTCCAAATATTGGTAGGGGTGTGACTCAATCTGCTTGAACAGCTGTTCTCAGTGGGGGTATAAGTGCAGGTCGTTTGGTTTCCTGCATGGCTTGATATGCTCTCGATGCAATGATTGTGATTTCTGAATCACAATTAACAAAGGAACACCATGTCTTTCCATGTATTTGAGCAAGAACATAGAAAGGGGGATAGACTCTTTTAACATAAGCTGGCTTAACAGAATTATTATTTATAATAGTTTTGAAGGACTTAATGGGTGCACTTGACATTCCCTCGTCATGTTGTATTATGCTTGTTGGTTGCCATGGTAATGGGGTCAGTGTTGGTTGGTTGACTTAACGTCGACCCTTCTGCCCAGTCTGTAGTCGTTTCCCAGTTGTGGACTAGATGGGCAGTTTCGGCGAAGGTACCCAGATCTACCACAGCTAAAACATCGTCCTCGTCTTCTGCGCTCATCTTGTTGATGCTGTTCTTTTATCTAGTCTCTTTGTATGGCTTGAACCAGGCCATTAATAACTATGAAATTTGGCGTGCTTGTTGTCTGTTGAGGGAGGGGAGTGCTGCACTCATTGTTAGATTTAACAACAAGTATGTGTTACCTCCGTTTTCCTGAGCGATCATCTTCCGTGTTTAGATATGCTTCAATTGATATTGCAGCACGGATAGCCTAATCTAAACTTTGCGATCGCTCGCGGTGCAAATCCATACGAACATTCTGATCAGGTATTGCTTCCACAAAGTATTGACGAGCTAGCCTGTCAATAGCTTCGCAGTCTAATTCAGGATATGCAAGTTATGTGAGTTCCAATACAGACTGTCCAAAAATCAGCAAGGGATTTGTCATGCCTGTGTTTACGGCTTTTAAATTGCCAGAGATATTTTTCTGATTGGCCGCTGGTCCCATATCTCTGTTCTAAGTGGTTAACCAGCTCAGTAAAACTGATGTCACCCACATTGGAGATTTTGTTTAGGACTTTTTGAGCTGGCCCACGAAGAGATGCAGCTAAAAACTGTCCTTTCTGTAGGGAGGACCAACCATTTATTGCTTAACAAGACTGAAAATGTTTCAGGTACTCTTGCCATGGTGATCTCCCATCAAATCTATCAGGTGTGACTAGGGGTTTATGAGGGATAGGGATCCCAGGTCTTCAAATTGGTCTCGCCCTATAAGGCAATGATCATGTCTGAGCATTGGCCTTGGCTGAGAAATGCTGTCTCCTGAGTCAGGGCGCCCTCTGTCAGCAGGGTAAGGACTGCCATCGTTTTCAAAATAGTCCTGGATATAGCTGTTGTGCGCAGGTCCCGCTCTGTGATTGAAGGGTGTGAAAATACCTGGGTGAGGTTTATTCGTTGAACGATCACTTGCTGCTTGTTGATTAATGATCGTACGATGTGCGTCGCTGCGTTGTGAAGGACTGGGTATGGGGTTTTCCATGATAGCCGCATGGAGGCGCTGTTGCGGTCCGCTGTTTGGACCAAACGGCTGAACGCCAGAAAATTCCGCTTTTAAATTGCCGGAGATATTTTTCTGATTTGCCGCTGGTCCCATATCTCCGTTCTAAGTGGTAAACAAGCTCAGTAAAACTGATGTCACCCACATTGGAGATTTTGTTTAGGACTTTTTGAGCTGGCCCACAAAGGGATGCAGCTAAAAACTGTCCTTTCTGTAGGGAGGACCAACCATTTATTGCTTAGCATGGAGGCGCTGTTGCAGTCGGCTGTTTTGACCAAACGGCTGAACGCCAGAAAAATTCCACCATATTGTCAGCCATTTTTGTCGGGAAGGGGCCCAAAAATGTCTCCCCGTTGCTGAAATCTACACTACGTTGGGTTTCGAGGTGTTCAAATTGTTTAGTTGTGCACTCTTGTGACCCTTGCTGATGTCAAACATTTGCTGGGAAACAAGGGGTACAGGGTTGGCGTACGTCACCCACGGCTTGTGTATTCAACGCTCACGAGTCAATACCGGAAGTCCCGTGTGGACATATGCCGTTGTCCTCTCTTCGAGGTGTGTCTAGTGGGGATAGTCACTGCTCATCTAGTTCTGGCTTCGTTGATAATACAGTACTGTGGGTCTCTTTATTATTCATTTCGGGTTTTATTTCTCCTTCAATAAATTCTCCTTTGGCTTTTGTGTTTCTCTATTCGCTGCTGCTATTAGTGCTAGTGCAAGTCGCAGTGTCCGATTTATGCTGATCATGAAGGTTCGCGTGCTGAGACTAGTTGGTGTTCGCCAAAAACTACGTCCAATGGTGTTGCTTACTTTAATGAATACTTGCGAAATGGCCCAGTGTTTGGCCTACCGAGCACTTTGGTCCCAACAAAAGTTTCACTTGAATATCCCCATTTAACTTCATTCATCATTTTAGTATAGAAGCATGATGTTTACGGGGTTACCGAAGCGTACCATGTCATTCTTCCCTAAAATATGTCCATCAAAGTAGGCATTTACAATGCAAACCCTCTCTGAAATCGGCATACCAACATGCCTCTCGGGAAAGTACAGCTTGTCCTGCTGTTTGAGTAACAGTTAACGAAGTTTGTATTAAAATGAAACACTTCTGCTGATCGCCTTTGCTTTGGTTAACTTCAAAAGGGAAGTGGCATTCCAAACCGCATAAGCGGCCCTGCGATTCTAACTGAGATAATTTGTTCTAATACGACGTGAAAATCGTGGTTTCTCCCAGTGATTTTACAGATATGATGTAAGGTAACCGAATTAGCTTTTTTTGTGTCTCTTTAAGGTATTGTCATGCTACTTTTCACTCGACCACTCGTGATTATAGTGCTATTCTAGCGATTGGAAAGTTGGATGATTGAGCTCTAAGCCAGCTTAGGTTGGAACCCTTCTCTAATTACAGGCTGAGAGTATACGTTATGAGTGTTGGCTTGGTCGAATTATGATTGTGTCCTTGTAGTGTTTTTTTAAGATATCAACAAAATAGCTATGTTCGTTGAATTTTATTGGTCGACAACAACAACAACAGCAGCAACAAAAACAATAACACACGACCAATGTAGACATAAACAACAATAAAAAAAACAACAACAACCAGATTACTTGTTTCCCTCTGGTGATATGTGTGCATCGCCGCGACTTTGTGGAGGTGTTTGATCTACGTCACAGGAGCAGCTCTAAGCGCTAAGACCTAATAAAAACCAACTATTCGCTAATTGTCTTCTATTTCCTTTTTAAATGGTATGAAAATAGGAAATGTCTGCGGTGCATGGCAATTGCATTGAAATAAAAGAAGTGCGTCAACGATATCATGAAATCGATTTTATATATCGAAATTAGTTTCATCTCTCTCACATCACCAATAGTCAACAATTTGAAATTTCTCAAACCTATTTATTCATTTTCATATACAAGCCACGGTAAAACCCGTGCGCTAACAGTTATACTTGGACAAAGATAATTTCTATGGTGATTACCTCTTGGGCGAACATTTTAATTGTACCAGCCTGAATTACGTCGTTGTTTTCGATATCGGTGCAGACGACAGTGGGATCAGTTCTCTGTTGCTCTTTGTCTTCTTCCCCGGGGAGAACTATACCACCAATGTAAAAGTAGATGATGAACGAACCTGTCAATTTCAAAAACTGTCATGCATTAAGAAAATGGCAGACAAGATACAAGATTGCATTCATTAAATTGTTTTAAGCCAAATATATCGATTCAAGGCAGATGTGCCTAAGAGAAAGTCACTACAACAGCCAATGTGGTTTGTGATTTAGAAAATCTAAACAAAACTGAAAACAAGCAAGCGAACAAGTTAGCGATAATAAATGCAAGTTGATATAGGATCGAACAATTTCTAAAGAAAGCGAACTTCAATTCATTCGTTTGTCCCTTCTCCTTTCGCTATTGAGAATATCAAGATTTGAGACAATTGAAGTGAGTTATTCACGCTCCTGGTGACGTTCTGACACCAGTCTTTTTAGGCACCGACTCACTATCAAATTCACACCTAAATTCAAAGACTTTGCATTTTCTAGTGGTTTATTTAAGCAATAACCCACGCCGCAGGAGGGTATACACGAGGTTTTGGTACAATGCGCGACATATAGCACGAGCCGATAGTCGAGTGCCATATGGGGCGAATTGTACCAAAATCGAGTGTATACCCGACTGCGAAGGGGGTTATTGCTATTATATTATATCAACTTGCTTGCCTTTGTTGTCTTACTTGGGTATTTTCATCATTCTAAGCCCAAAATGCAGAAAACGGACGTTTGAGAGATCGAACGTCGGAAATTCTGCGGCCGAGACCGAGCATTGTTTTATAAGTTGGGATTACTTACAGGCACACAGTATCCTATGATAAATACGCATTACGTTCATATCGACATCGCATTTTATTCACATGCAACACGAACACTATACTTGTCAAAAATACCTGCTGAAGTCACACAGAAATGGGTCAAGAGTTCAAATCAAAAGAAAAAAATAACAATTTTTTTCTTAAATTTACATAAGAACAATAGTCCTGGCTATTTTTGCATATTAAAAATAGATTTGTCTCATTCTGTACCGCATACGCGGTATACTTCGACCGCGGCCATCGGCGACATTCAGAGGTGGCACAATGAATTTACAGGATCTATCTTTGACGGATAATTTTGATGATAATTGTACCAGAAAGCAAGCAGTTTTGAAATAATTCAGACTTGCGATGACTGCAACTGTGATGAACAGTTGTGCAGAGTGTGTTGCCCGATGCAGGCTGACACTGCTGACACTGCTCGTTGCATTTGATGTCAAATTCCGTCGCAGTCGCCTGGAATCATCCCATTGTTATTTTGAACTTCTTGGTCTACATCGTTAGGACACCCCGGTCTGTTGCGGCCCAAACTTTGGTAACGAATATCTGACATACCCTTACTGTGAGGAAGTTTCAATTTATTTGTGTATGAATGAATACTATCTTCATTTTAAAGAGTGGTAAGATATATCGCGTCTCGACTCCCGCAATATCAAGCAAAGTACACGGTGTGCTCACGCCCTAATATTTGTTGTGTGCATCACACCCGAAATGTGCTGCTTCAGATATGTCTTTCATCATCGATCCCAACTTATTTACACGAAGAGATGAGTTACAGACCCACACTTTCTCTGTGTATCAAAATTCGGTCTTCGGTCTTCGAAACAAAGTGTACTATTTCGGTTTTTGTCGAGGGTCTATGGTTTTGATATGTACATACGTTCAAATGTACCGACCAGGCAATTTTCGAAAATGCTGGTTTAGGGGCCCATTTTACCACCGCTATCAGTGCTAAAACAGTATTTTAGCATAGGTAGAATGAGCTCTCGTCCAATCAGAATGGCACATGGTAGCATGATATAATATAATGTCCATTAAATATATGTAACTTTTGAAATAATAAATTGTAATTTACATCTCATGGACAACAAATGACAAGGCTGAGTCTTGTACAGTCAAATCACTATACAATTGTACCATTCTGAAAGAAACAATCTTTCGACTGCCATTGAAGATAGCAGTTTATCGATCGTTCACTCTGATTGAGGGACTGTGGTTGGTGCTATTAGTTGTCAAAAACAAACATGAGGGTATGCAAGACTCAGAGAATGAGCTCTTAAAATTTATTTTTCCTTTTGCACTTTGTATGACAGCACCGGTACCGTAGCAGTTTTTTGTTTTAGCAGGTGCAAAAGGAATTAGCTATTTTTAGTTATAAAGATGCTGATGTAGGTCATTTCCCCCACACTCAAGACCTGAGTTTAATTGGTGTAGAACATTGTCAAGGTCACTGTCCTTTACGACCTCACGACCTTAAATTCAATTAGTCATGTTTTGAATGTTCTGGAAATTCAATTAGGCACAAGTGGAGATAATTATAGAACAGTGATTAGCATATCAATAGAAGTTCTAGATTGTTCTTATATTCTCTTATATCACCACTTGACTGTAAATAGGGAACGACACACATTTTCAGTAAGATATTTAGGATCGTGTCTCTGACGTATTACTTCAAGACTTTAGATTAATTTCAAGACTTTTCAAGATCTTCACTGCCACGCTGGATTTATTCTGTGGACTTTATGCAACCTCAAGCCTGCAAACCAAAGACTGCATTGCATTGATCTTCCTCCCTGTCTGACTTTGAAGCTTTGCCATCCCAGCTGAGATAAGTAACCTGTACACTTTTACAGTTTGTATTCTATCCCTTGACTTAGAGATTAGTTTTATTTTGCGTAATAAATTTCGTTTTATACGGAAATTGCTGAGTTCACCCTTTTGGTCGCTCTCACGCAACAAGATACGGATACAGGAAACGGATACTCGTATTTTACTTACAGTCTCCATTAGCGGGATCTAAGTAAAGTCTGTCATTCCAGAGAAATGGCACAGTTTCGTCCAATGGAATGCCGTTACATATAACTCGGACAGGAAACGGCTAAGAAATAGAAAAATCACAACTTGAAATTACTCAGAATTCAAAGCCCCTATATAATTCTCTTCATGCCGATTTCTGTTCACAAGATACTATCAAAATTTTCTCTCACTTGTTGAGTCTACTCAGAGTAGACCTGTCCAAGCTGGCCTAGTGATCATGAAAGATATCAGGCAGATTTAAATTCTGTTACAGGGCTCGAAATTAACCTTTTTCCTGGTAGTCCACTATGGTTACCATATTCTGAAGTCGGTAGCCCACTGACAATGGCTAGTAGCCAATGCATATTTTAGTTAAGGGATAGTTTTTTCATTAATCAGAAAAAGCTATTTTTCAAGATTCTGCACATGAAGTGAATTTGCTAGTGATTTGATGCAAATACTTAACTTGCACACCTTTAATACCAAAAGGAAACAGGTATAATGGACAAAAGTGATACTCAAAAGTCTGGTTACCTATTGACAACCGTTTCATTCTCAGATTTGTATGCAAATTTCGATAGTTGTCATGATCACGACCTTCTTAGCACCACTGTAACAGGACTAATTTTCGTGTCATTGTGATTGATACATTTTGATCAAAATTTAATGAAAATGCGCTTTCATTGGCCATTATCCTCTGTGCCTGTTATCCAAGTACATTAAATCAGATATTGAAACTTTGTTGCAAGCTCAAAGGAAGGGTCGTCTTTTAATTTGCATGACAAAGTCATAGTCTGGCCTTTCTATGTCCAGCTAGGTTTGACTGCATTTAGCTCTTCCAAAAGAGACGGACTGGACATGGCATACCTAGTAATGACTGAATCACATGTCTCTATCTTCTGTAGTGTGGGCTACCGTTTCATGGATTTGTAGCTCAAGGGAAAAGTTTGTAGTCTGTGGACGCGGGACTACAGCTAATTTCCAGCCCTATGTTATTTGAATAGTGATCGCATTATAGCTAATGTTGTTTTACTACATAACCAGTTGGCCAAATAGCCTTTATGTTATTTAACTGATCAGGTAAAAGTATGCATGCATTCTATATTCAATATCGGCAGTACCGTGAACATATATATTGAGCGTGTTGGACATTATTAATTATAATTCACTATGCGTTTAAAGAAAAACAAATTAACAGATAATATATATCGAATGATATGTACACATGCTCTGAATACTCACATAATTTTCAGGTCTTTTACTCTCAGTTGGACTAATGAAGCATGATTCGTTGAAACGTGGTGGCCAGTTTATGTCATCGGTAACACGAACCGTTAGATTAAATGTATGACACATCTCAGTGCTGTTGACGGTCTAAAGGCAACATTCATACGGATGCAAAATTAATTTAAAATTTGCATGCATGAAGAAAACCTTTCAAAAAAACGTCGATCGGAATTTTAAAATATCTTTCCGATACCAATTTGAAATTAGAGCGTATTTTACTACCATGGCAACAACTGTTCTTGCTTATCTCTTTGTACTGCAAAGCTGATGGAATAAATTCACCACTATTCGAAAGTGAGAAATGATAAAGGAAAAATTGTCCTAATCGACTGCAAAAATATCTTGTGATATCATGATATTTCATATGAAACTTTCATGTCGGAAAGATCTGCACCAGGTTTTGTACTGATATGTATAAGACTTACATGATAATATTTAAATTCAAGATCATACTCGGACGTAATGCCATAATCCAAGTATCGAGCCAAGGAAACCATACCATTATCCGAATTTACACTGAATCTTTCATTCTGTCAAAAAAGGCGAAAAATAAGTTAGTAATGGGCTTAAGCGGGCGAAGTTTAAGAACTTCATGGCTAGGTCTTAGCATTAGGGAGCCGTTCTTATTTACGGCCTGGGGGTTGGAGGAATTTCATCGGAAACTCCGAAATTTCGAGTGACCCCCCTCGCCAACAATGATGAATATGAGTAACCCCCTCTCTAACTCTGAAATTTTGACTGACCCCCCTACTTCGAAAAGTTAAATACCAATACATGTAATTGTAAAATTTAAAAAAATACAGCAACAGTAAAGACCTTTCAAATCCTGAAGTACCCTGCTATATTATCATCAGTTATCTCATGACGGTTGAAAAAGGTGAAACCATTAAAAAATGAACTTCAAAGTCACAACAAAATAAAGATATAAAAGCTCACGCTATAGCCAGTATCTTATCATATAGTATATTGTTTAATTCGGATGGGTATTATGACAGGGTTATCTTGGATATCTGACTGGGCAGAGTTTGAAAGTACAGGGGTACATTGTTAGTAACTGTGCTTGGATTACCTTATTACTTTCGTCAATTATCGTGAACCCATGATACAGATTTCCTTCTAGATCTTGTCTTGGCAACTCATATACAATTTCTCCTACGCGTGTGATCTGAAATAAAATACGACACAAAAGCATCAAATCAAAGCATGTTCCATGTGATTATCGGCAGTTTTCCAGTGAAGACGAGTCCCGTAGATACGCAACAGGATCACATGCCTTATTTGATTTATGGAATTCAAAATGCACATCTTACATTGTTTAATGTTTCAAGTTTATTTCGCCAAAGTTGTAACTTCATTCAAAAGTCTTGGTGTTACATTACTTGACACGCTTAAATGGAATTCACACATTGATGATATTATATCTAAAGCCAGTAAGAGATTAAATTTAATGAGAATATTATTAAGATATGGGGCAACAACAGAGGACCTAAAACGGATTTACATTTCACTTATTAGATCATGTCTGGAATTTTCTTGCATAGTTTGGGAAGGTTGGCTAACCGAGAAATTGAAAATGGCGATTGAGTGTGTCCCGAAAAGAGCACTTAGAATCATCTTGCCTTTCACTCACTATGACGATGCTTTAAAATGTTTGGGAATTGTGGGTTTAGCAGACAGGCGTAAACAAATTTGTAGAAAATTTGGGTCTGAAGTAACAAATGAACACCACAAGCTACATCACTTAGTGCCAAATATCCATTCACATGGTTACGAGACCCGACATAATAATAGATTAACCTTTAAATGTAGGACCACACGAATGGAAAATAGCCCCATTGTACATTGTATTAGATTGAACAATCAGTCATCATGATTCTGTAATGCTCTGTCTCCTTATTTAACAACGCATTTATCGCTCTGCATTTTATCAGTCAATGTTTTTAGATGTAATACTTTGTTTTATTTTATTTTACTCTGTCAGTGTTTTTACACGCAATAATTTATTTTATTTTATATTATTCAGTGAGTGTTTTTAGATGTATTACTTCTTTTTATTTCCCTGTAACTCATACTTTTTGACCGTCGGTCACTTTTTGGGTGTTTACAATAAACGATTATTATTGTTATAATAAATGACTCTGCTTTGGTTCTATTGAGGATAGGATAGGCATCATTAAATGAAAATTACGATCGAATTTCGCCTACATATGTGTGATGGCTAATATCTCGAAAGCTAAAATGAGTCAAAAGTGTGTAAAATGTCTTAATTATTTCAGCATTTGTTTTCGTGTGTCAGTATCAAGTTCGTAAAATTCACACAAGTTCCCTTCTTATCTTAATTGATGCAAGCAATGTAAGAATTACAAACATATAAAACATCTCACCTCCGATAAGTTAACATTATTGTGCCAGCTGATTCCAGTGCAGCCCTGCGGAACTATAATTGTAAAGACTAAATGAGTGAGTTACATTCACCATTGCATTACCGAAACATTTCACACGTTGTACGTCATTATAATATAGCATAAATGCAACTGTTCAGTTGTCCATCTGTAATATTTATTTGATGATATTTATGCTGGTAAAGTGTGTATGGTAGAGGCTGATTCTTAGGGTAATAGTGTAGTGCAACAAGAGACACTAATAAATACAAAGTTACGACTTGATGCATTGATGAATGAATGCATGTATAGATGAATTACGAATGAATTGATGGATGATAGAACAACGAATGTGCCCTCGGGGCACATATTTGGATTTTCAAATTCTTTCTTGATTAACTGCTTGTTGGAGCTCATTTTAAAGCTCTTTGAGTAAGAAAGTTCTCAGCGTCACCGACGAAGAAGTGGATTTTCCCCATAAAATTAACATAGGGCAGTACATAGGGATGGCGGCTATTTGAATTTCAAATATCGATAAATTTTAGGCAATTCATTTCAGTTTCAAGTACCAAACTTTGTACGGTGGCCCCTTATTTTTATTCTTGGTT
Organism: Ptychodera flava; assembly: GCF_041260155.1. NCBI lineage: Eukaryota > Metazoa > Hemichordata > Enteropneusta > Ptychoderidae > Ptychodera > Ptychodera flava. The sequence goes on from NC_091936.1 coordinate 44,717,513, forward strand.
TGATGAACGAATGGTTGAAAGTTTCATTAAAGAAAATTTGAGCAAAAGTCTCAGCCTTTCACTTTCGAGGCTCATACTAACATAAACGAAATAACGAATAAATGAATGCACGGATGAACAAAGGAATGAATGCATTCATGAATAAAATGCAGTTGAAGAGAGCTGAAAAGGTCGTCCCGTCCAAAGGTTGAAATGCTTCGTTTTCTGACCCCGTGCCGAGTGAGTTCCATCATCTCCATGTATAAGCATTTAAATTGGAATATTCATCATTTTAGCTTTGCACGAGGAATCACTATAACATGACGAATGGGGCATTATTAATTCGTGAACAAGCGGGAGATTACATGGGACGCAGCGAGGGTGTCAGGTACACTGTATAAAAGTTGGATTGGGAAGATATTTCTAAAGAGAGTCGACTTATTGTGGTGAGAAAGAATAAATAAGTCGAGAGTTTTGAAACATTTTCAAAACTTAGTGCAGATCTTTAGCGTTTGTTTTGCTTTGACATGGGAAATTTTGTTCACAACATTCCAAATTCACGGCCAGGGCAACTTTTCTGTCAACAATACAAATAAAATATATCGATATTATTCTATCAGCCGCCAAGATCATGCACTACATGAAATGTTTAGATTACACTGTATTCCTCGTTGTCTTTATCTTGTCAGGCTGAACAGAGAATTAGAACTTTAGAATCTACAATAAAAAATAAAAGGGTATATAAAATGGCGAAAGTGAGATCTCATGAAATCGGATTTGCATCGAACTCATTCAAAGGCAACAGAAAACTACGTGTCGGATTGCTTTGCTGTTGAAATCATAGGAAGAAGTTCATCAAAAAGGATTATCATCATCAGGTCAAGGCGGGGCATTTAGCAGTGACGATTACTTCTCTGTTCTCTCGTCATTCGTGTTTTGAACCACGAACGAAAAATCCAACACAAAGCTTTTACCATACCATAGGAAGAAGTTCATCAAAAAGGATTATCATCATCAGGTCAAGGTGGGGCATTTAGCAGTGACGATTACTTCTCTGTTCTCTCGTCATTCGTGTTTTGAACCACGAACGAAAAATCCAACACAAAGTTTTTACCACACCAGCAGCTGAATAGTATAGGGAGGGGACAGAACAATAATGACGCAGCTGTTGAAAGATAAACCCGGAAAAAATATGTAAAAAATGCAGTCACTGAAATGCAAGATTTATAAAATACCGCAGCCCGATGGGTTGAGATGGAACGTCTCACACGAGCTTGGGGGTATGTGGCTTGCACAGGACGGAGGCGAGTGTGAAAAATTTCAACTTAGCCCATGCATAGTGTGCGATTTTCTCACGTCCCTTTAGTATTCACAAAAATAGCAGACTTTCGTATTCAATTTATGAAAATACAGTCGTCAACAATGTTTCTTTTCTATTGTACTAAAATCCTTTGAAAAATGTGTTCATCAGTTAGGGACCGGACATTAAATATCAGGGTAGGGCCAATGTTTTTTAAATGATGCCATGCGAAAAATGGTGACCCTTCAAAAGTGTTTGGAGAAAAACAAGTGATTCTCATGCACAAAAAACAGTGACCCCCCTGTTTGTAATAGACTATATTAATAATATCTTAATTGATTATAACTTCCAATTTGACCTTTGAACTTTCAGCGAAAACGTTTTAGCATACAAGTAATTACTTTTATACAATGTTTTAACATGAAATTCAATTAAAAAAGGATCACATTTCACGATAAATAAATCTCTCGACTACTTTCTGTACATTTGACTATTCAAAATCGAAAGAAACAATAACTTATATGGTTACCTTCATTTATAGTTTGACTTATAAGTGTAGAGAGAGCACTATTATTGTACGTCAAGAAACTTATTATTGCCTAATTGTTTACCCTTACAATACCATAGGAAGCGAATTAATGTTTTGTGAAATTCTTGTTTCATATGTACTGTGTTGTCAACATCTCTATCTTTCATACACGTTTTTCTGATCATTACGCTTGCATTAATTTTCAAACACTTATAAAAGCACATATTTAGTTAGTTTATTATTGTAATAAAAATATTCATATTTTTCTCATAGACTGCCATGTATAGTGAATCAGTTTTCAGTGACTTTCAAAAATCAAATTATTTTGTGCACATAAGCACTTGAAACTACCTTAGGCTATTCTAACAAGTACATTTATATCAATTATCAAATGTCTGTTTGCAGACATATTGCTAGTTTTATATTTTATATATTATAGACTACTATGTATCGTCAATCAACAATTTCAATGAAATCCAAAAATCAAATTTTCTTGTATACAGATGCTCCCTTTCTTTATCTGCCTCTTCAAGCGAAGTACTTTCACATAAATTATAAAAAAAGCCATAAAGGTACAGATATAGATTGTTCTGTGGGCGAAATTGTTAATAGTTTGAAGCAATATATCGACCACACCTTGACTTCTAATAGTTGCGTAAAAACCCTCCCCAAAGACATGCGTGAAATTTCATGATCCTTGCGCGAAAAATTGCCACCCACCGAAAAAACACTGGCCTTCTCTTCCTGTGATTTATGTCCAGTCCTAAATTTTCATCAAACACTGTGCGAAACATGCTTCAAAATTTTCCTCTAAATGTTACACATATAACAACATTAGGTTATATCTTTTACGATATAGCTGTGAAAATGACCACATCCCATCGTGATTTGGTGTAAGTGTCATTTATTTGCCACTTATAATATGGCAGAGTAGTCAAACCTGTTCACTTTAAAGTGTGCCATCTGCACTATAAGTGAAGTGACTGCGCGAACAAGTGCCCGTGTGTTGTCAATATATTTAAAATTTACGACAATTCCACACTTAGTCACACCGTTAGTTGTACCACTGTGAAAGGAAAACAAGAGCTCGTCTGACTGAGTTTCAGTCTGTTTTCAAATTGCTGTGTGCACAAAGGACAAAGAGGTAGGTCACATGACAAACAATTGCCCACGGCAAGCTTTTAGAAATTTGAAATGAAAACTAGTGACGTCATTGTTGGGGAAATCCCCTCGTCAGTCCCGCGTAACGTCGTAGGGTCATGGAGCGGACGCAAGGCATGCGCTGATAAAAAAAACACTGACGCAAATCTGTTTTTTAATGACCAGAAGAATTTTAACCTCATACAGTGACGGTTATCGCTCGGAATAGTTCGTGTTTGCGCTGTCACGGTAACGACACAATTTGAGTTACTCAGGAGGGAGTTCGTTCAAAGTGTCAAGCATTTCTTTTATCATATGTGCTGCTAGGCCGATACTAGTCACATTTATATTAACGAGTCCAATGTTGCCATAATAACAATAGAAAGTGATAGATTTAAGGAGCGTTGACATGTGACGCTTTAATCATCGGCCTTGCCCTCTCCAAAATTCGTCAATTGTTCCGTCATAATGGCAACCGGCATCAACATCGCGCCACTACTCTCAGTCAACGCCCTCCAAACACCTATGGCTAAGTCGAAAAATTGTGTTTTCGATAACAGTCCTACGAAAATCAGGATAGGTGGGGCGGAGATTTTTTACCTTTTTTATTATATTAAATACGGTACAATATAGAATATTGACTCGATTTTTTTTGAAAATGTGAAAAAGTGTCTGGAGTCGGTCGGGTTACTGGTAACAAGCATATTTAATATTGACCTAATAAATGATCATGTTCACACGACCAGCGACAACACAGCAGTGATAGATAATACATGGACAGTAGCAGCGAGATGGTATAAACTTGCCAACACAACCCACTGTTACAATTTGCAATTCATTCTTGTCGATAACTGAGTTCTAGTCTCCAAACAAACTTCAGTCGTCAACGCTCAAATAAGACATTACACTCAGCCACTTCTGTTGATAAGATGAACAATGAGTATACCAGCATGATCTAAGGAGCGGACCGGGAGACTTTAATTTTGAAAAGGGATCTTTTTATGAACAAATATAATAAAACAGAAAAATCTAAAAGTTATGATAAATTAGCTTTCAAACAAATGGGTAAATACAGACCAGGAAATACATGACCGGAAGCTTACCCTACGCAGGTAATTGTTTTGCAAACAAATTCACAGGTGAATTTACAAGTTACCAGTGTGATAATAATTGGATATAATTTCACTTTCACTTCAACGTGTACTTTCAGTTTCCGGTGCAATTTGCACTTTTTGCTTCGAATGATGGTAAACGACAAGTTCCATACCATGGTACACCTTGAAAGATGATGAATGATCAGTCGTTACTCACCGCCACAAATTGATAGTTGGATATGACACAGCACTGCTATGACCGAGAGTTTTGCCGCTGATACTTTGCCTGTCAGTGTCGACGTCATGGTGTTCCGAGTTGAAAACAACCTTCACAGCCTTACGGTTGAGCAGAGAGTCGCAGTCGCAAGTATTTAGCTTACAGGTTCTAGAACGCAAGTCTTGTGATAAAACCAAATAAATGCGAACGAATGTCACAGATCTACCATGAGGTGCGCATTACGGCTGTCTGGTGCTGCTTTGTAGTCGCGACTGTTTTGACTGTAAATGTGTTGCTGCCAGAGTGAAATGTAATCTGCGCATGAAAAGGTTTATTTTGGAACGTTTCATATCCGGGTTGTGAATTGCGCTGTTCACTGTTCAATTAAGAATAGAACTAGCGAAGGAACTGGCACCACCACTTTGAACCAACACACTCATGCTCTTGTTTTTGGGGAATACAAATTATTTCCACGACCTGATTTCCAACCTTTCTCTGACTTCAAGTAACATCAATAATATGATTTGTTCTGAAATTGCAACAGGCAGTTTAAACTAAACAAAAACATATAAGCGTTGTCACAAGAAAGCAAACGAAATATATCATCGACCAGATTAATCCTGTAGGCTAGACTAAGTGCTGTTGTTGATGGTTTTTCATAACAACATGTTAGAACGTTTGACATTTATTTGATTTTCGACACGTTCAAATTAGTGATCTGAGGGGTAACTTAAGTTTCATATCAACTAGGTAATTCATATTCCTTTGATCGTATTCCAAAAGTCCACATGTCCATACTCAAAGTCAAATTTCTTCCCCGCGAAAATTGGATATTACCCAAGAAAAGCTTACCCAGCAACCTATCGTTTGGCGATTGGGTGAATGGATGAAATGACTACATAAGGGTGTAGGACATCCGTGAAACATTATTGCCTCACATTCGGGCAGATAACATCGAAACGTTGCCTGCCTGAGCAAATCGCGTGCTGTACACCCTGTATATTTTTTATATTAACTGTCTATCTGTCAGGCAAGCGTAAAATTCCATGTGACAGAATTTACCTGCCCAGATAGGTGTGCAGGGACTTCCCTTTTTGCCAGATGTCATGATGCGGTGCAATGACTCACTCATCAAAACGTTTGGCACACGGGCATTGCGTGATGATCATCATATCGGACCATGACGGTTTAGCAAATCGCCGAACGGCAAATATCAGTCATCACAATAGGGCGGGGCAATTACACTATTATAGGTTAGGTGACTATTGTGAGTAAATCATGCAGGTTTAGGTCATGTGTTCGCATTATGTCTAATGTAATGAAACTGGAATGCACCTCATTGATGTTGTGTCAACCTGGGAGACAGTCACATTAGGTGTTCATTATCTTCCGGTTGGCGATTTTCTTATCAAGATAGATTCGGTACTGGATAATGCGCACTGGCCTCCGCTTCTTTAGCGATCAAATTAGGACACTCTTAATAAAAAAATGTAATTTTCGTTCGTATGTAAGTTGATTCTCGATGTAAAATTGCAAAATAGGTAGAGTACACGACTCGGGACTCTTTGACTTTTCAGTTAACGTTTCATTTCTTGGGCGTGAACCTGTGTTTCTCGGTACCCCATTGCCTTTGTCATTTTCGATATATTCCTTGGACCTGGTAAATTTCATAGTTACCTTGAATGATAATGATTATTGGACCTGATTTGATGTCTTTAGCCAAGGAAAGTAGAAGCGAGAAGCAGTAAGAAATATGCATTATATCATGCAAACGTTTTTGCAAAAAAATCACAATGCTTGAAACTTCTTCAAGAAATACCACTATTTAATAACATACAGTAATTACATTCAACAGAATACAAAATTATTGAGAGGGTAAAAGTCAAATCTGAATAAAGTGACGTACTAATCAATGGGTTTAAGTTCTGCTATACACATGGAAATATGTTGTTTCGAAGCAAAACCGTGAATATGCATGTCTAGCTCTATTTCAATCAATCTCTGGCTATATACCCGATTGGAACTAATTTTGGATTAGTGGATGGTGAAGTAATGTCATTTCAATCCGCAAATGTAAGATCATCTCTTTTTAAATAAAAGATCCAATTATCCCAAATTAGTTCCAATCGTGTTAATTTTGAAGTAATTTATATAATACATACATACATACATACATACATACATACATACATACATACATATATATATATATATATATATATATATATATATATATATATATATATATATATATATATATATGTATGTATATACATATATATCGAAGTATATAAATGTCGTAATGGGAAATTACAGTGCTCGATGCTAAGAAGAGCGTTATAAATAAACAGATTACTGCAAGTACAAAGTAATGAAATCTATTACTTAAGTTTCATGCATCCTGCAATCGTCAGATAGAAGTGAAAGGATTCCTAGCTCGACACTCTTATATATTATTTGGACGGCCCAATCCTCAGAATGTCCATTGCTTTGAGATTTTACAAACTTGACTCTTTCTTTATATGTTCGCCTTCCTTCACACGATGCTGACAAGAGTTCCTCGAACATTCCATTTATTAAGGTTACCTTTATTTAAGTCGGTTGTATGATGCACTGCCGAAATATTCGACGATAGAGCGTATGGTGCCAAATAAATTCTTCTCACCAGTCTTCGATTTCAAATTGTTCAGGAACAATATCATTGAAGAATCTCTGCAATTTGTAACATTTTAGGAACTTCAATAAATGATCTTTATACACAAGTTTGCTTACGACATCTTTGCAAAGATCTGTTTTTCTATCTGTCTTCCTGTCGTTTGTCTCCTTTTCAAGCCATAAATCAATTTCTCATCCAACCAACTCACAACTCCGGATGCCAATCTATCTATCCATCTGTATTACAGTCTTTGTGTTTATCATTTTGCTTTCAGAAACCTGGTTCCCCAGATATTTGAGAGACATTTCCAAGATACTTGATATTTGAAAGCTATGTTTCCCAACTATAACTTACCTCGTCGAGTCTTGACAACTCTTCCAATTCATTGGTCAGTTCTCTTGCATTTGGTCTTGCAATCGGCTTCAATTGCCAACATCTCAACATTATATTGTACCTGTATAACAATGGTATGGGAATAATAGAATCAGTGATTGAAAACTATCAAAAGCAAAACGATAAGCAATCGAAATTTTACTATGACGATCGAACTACGTTGCATATTGAAACCAAATAGATAATAGATGTTCTGGCCAATAATGAAAAAAACACTATCGAAACAAAAAACGAGCGAAACAAACACATAATCCTACATATTGCACGTACTAGTGAAGCAAAGTTTTTGCCCAACATGCATACATGATACAAGCTATCGACAACAAAGTAAAAGAACATCGTTTCATACGTTCATACTCCCTAGATCGTCATAATGAAATGAATACGTCAGCATTATTATAATAAATGTTGAAGTTTTCCGAGTTACTTTTTTAGAGCTAACTTTTCACTCCCATCAATTCAATATTTTCTCTCTATAAAAATAGTATAGCGCTTTTTGTTGTCAGCACAACAGTTCACAGGAGAAACAAAGTATTATGTACCTAATCATTGCATATTAAATTTACTTACAAACTGTTCGTGCATCTTTCCGGTTGATAAAGTCTTTGTCCATCGAGGAAGAATTTAGTCATTTCACTCGTCGGAACATTTGTAAACGGCGTTTCCCCTGTGTAAATCAATATAAGTAGACTTTACTTTTGAATGGAAGCTTTAGAAATTGTTCACTTGTCGATTGCGATTCAACCGGTTACAAGGATGACTGAATACTATCATGAGGAATGATCTACTGACATTTTTTAAAGTTTTCGGCGTATTGAATTCAAAGATATTACAGCAATTTTACTTTGTTACTCAAAAGACGTACCGTTTTCCTATTTTTGCTCAAAATTGACGTACCTAAAGTAGCAATTTCCCACAGCAAGACTCCATATGACCAGCTGGCAGAAAATTAAAATGAAATCAATAAAAGGCAGGACAAAAGTAAACTCTTGAATTTGTATGATACCATTCTCACTTTTAATTATTAATCAATGACTGAACTTATTGACTAATCAAAATTTCCTTGAAACATGACATTGGCTTAGTCAGTGTTCTTTGTTGTTTCTATTACAGTGACAAACTATGTAGGTACATTTATATCTGTGTTTTGGTTACGGTCAAGGGTTTTTAGGAAATGCCTACTCATACATTTTAAGAAATACTTCGCAGGTAGTACATTGCTTGATTGCGTCGAGTACACTGTGTCGCTAGGCAAACATGCATGGTTCGATAACGATTTTGTTCTCGATAAAGTGTCTACTGTTATTGAATAGGACAATTTTATAATTTACTTACATATCACCCTTTGTGTCATACACTCCACCCTGCAGGAACTCCGGTGGCGTCCATTTCAAGGGAAGCGGACCATGAATTGGTGACTGTAGGACAACCAGTATTATTCCATTTCTTTTACTCTCATAATGAAATTCACAGCATACCGTCGGTGTGTTTATACGAAAAAATCATGTACCTTATCAGCTTTGCTTTTCTAAGACATTCAATAATGTTTTTGCAATCACCTTTTTTCAATTACATTTGGTTGAAAATGAACCTAGACTATATTTATGCTTGAAGTATTTTCTGTGCTTTAAAAGAGTAAGACGTCTATTGCTTGTCCTGAATTGAACACTGTTAGCATAGAAATATATAAAGTTACAATTACCCAGAGGTCTTTACAATATTGTCCTGTCTCATAGATATCCCGACTCAAACCAAAATCACCAATTTTGGCTACGTAGTCTTCCATTATAAGAACATTTCTACAAGCAATGTCACGATGAATGAACTGAAAGAAAAATACATCGCTTTGGTCAATTACATTTCTTAGTTAATATATTCATGAATGTCATACTCGCGACGGAGTATCCTACATAGTACAAATTAGGGTGATGTGCAAATTATGGCAATATAATCTACTAAACCGAGTCCTATGCGATTCTAAAACATTCATTATATGCGCGCTGAAATTTTCTTGAGAATATACAATGCCATTAATCTTGATAGTTTACTATTGGAATTTGATAATTAACAACCTTGTTTTCTTCCATGTGTTGCAAAGCTAACGTTATATCCCTTGCCATTCCTAGAAGCCTCTCTTCCTCAGGACGCGTGATACCTCTGTTTCGCAATTCTCGTACATAATTAAGTAGGTCACCTCGTGCCGCATACTCGACAATTATGTACTTCGGGTCTACATCGGCAAATGGTTGATGAAACGAATGCGCAAACAACAACAACAATAACAAATATGTACAACAATTGAAATATGACTGCATGCTAGGAAAAGTGAAGTAGACAGTGATTGTTACGGCTCACGAAACTTCATATTACATTTACGACAAGTTTAATATGCAAAGGAATCATGTGTAGGTTGATTATTTTATGGTTTAATCATGATAAACCATAGCGATGATAAGAGTACCATGCATAAATACCCCCTCCCTTGGCATAAAGCTATTTGTCGTTAATAATGGTAACATCGCGTTACTAGAAACTGATGGTGTGCTTTTTTCCCTAGCCACAGTCACAAACACTGAATTTGCAATCCAGTTCTACCCGAAGAGACGAACAAATTGAAAGGCTTACCGCCAGATACAACGATTCCAAGAAGGTAAATTATATTTGGGTGACCTTGCAGTTTCTTCAAACAGGCAATCTCATGACAAAAGTCTCGGTATGATATCGGAAGACAGTGTCGTAGTTCTTGTAAATGTCAAGAAACAATACTTGATATAATGTTACAGAGTAAAGTGCATTGCACGTTTTGGATCCATGTAACCATTTCTTATCGGAAAGACACGTTTTATTTATCGTGTTGTAAAATATCAGACATAGCAAGTTTGAAATCATTTTCACAGAAAGGTTTACAGGCCATAGTCTATTTTAACGTATTATTACACGACTTCGCAGGACAGAATCCCCAGCCATTTACATGTACACGTATGAGTCTTCTGTATAATGAATGCATAGATAGTCGCTCTTGTAGCAATTTGCAGTATTTTGTATCGATATAATATATATAGGTCCTGATTTACTAACTTACGATCCCCATCCACCCACCCACCCACACATACACCCTCACACATACATACATACATACATACATACATACATACATACATACATACATACATACATACATACATACATACATACATACATACATACATATATATATATATAATCAGTATTCTTGCAAAATTTCAGGAGGCACTGTGGGGCGACAGTAGCGGTAGCAAGGTACCGAACTCACAACTCACTATCAGAGGACGGTGAGTTCGAGACTCCAACACGGTGTTTAGCCCCTCAGCAAGGTACTTTACTCCCCATTGCTCCATTTGGTAGTGGGCAATGGGGTACCTCATCAAGTGATTTGGTTCGCCTGTTGGATGAGTGATAAAATATACAAGCGACCGGGTGGCCGATACAGTCCCGCTCTGTTATGTAGAGAATTACTACTTGTGACATATGTGTTGATGGAGTTGGTGGAAATCTTTGAAAGTTCGTTTCATGAAGGCTTGACAAAAATGTCTAAATAGCTGCAAAAATCGCAATTGAATATATCGTCATAATATGAACATATCGGATTAAGATCCCTGAGAACATATAAATCAAAGCATTGAGTATTTTTTGAGAAACACTATTTCACCAAAAAGCACAAAAAATGCCAAAAAATACAAAATTACTGATTTCATCAATGTTTCAGTATATCATATTAAAGGCCCAATAGCTGTATCTTTTAGCATTATTTTTGTGATTTTACTTCCAAGCTAAAACAACTTAGTGGGAATGCACTCATTGAGGGGTGTTTATACAAGTAGAATAATCCGCTGAGACTGCGTGTGCAATTTTGAGCAAGATAAATGATCAATAATTGCCCAAACGTGAAATGGCGCCTTCATGCAAATAAAGCAAAAACGCTGCAGGCCGTGCATATATGCCTTGGAATCTTCACAGAAACGAAAGCGTAGACAAATACAATGCATAGTGCTTAATGATTTCCACTGGGACATCATAAACTTTGTTTTCTTTGTAATATTACCAGTTTTAAAAAATGGCTGGAAATCAAAATAAAGGTAAAAATTCAAATTTACTGGTCCAATTTTTCAGTAGTAAAGGACTATGTCCTTTAAATTTGGAGAATTTAAAGAAATAAACCAGAGAATGTAAAGCCTTTTTCAGATCAACAAATTCAAAGAGTTAGAGCTACAGGGGCTTTAAGAAAACCCCTAGGAACCTGTATACCAAATACCAATTTGCTCCAAAAATACAAATTCCAGATTTCATCATAGATCCACTATATTACATTTAGTTTGTTGGTTGCAACCTGTATACCAAATATCAAAGCTATCAGACAATTTCTTTGGACCAAAATATCTTGTCCAAAAATCTCAAAAATTGCCCAAAAATACAAAATTGAAGATTTCATCATAATTTGAATATATCACGTTTTGATTATCCCTATGAACCTGGATACGAAATATCAAAGTTATCAGACAAGCAGTTTGGGTGAAATAAATTTTTCACCAAAAAAGACAAATAGGCCTATTGTCCTAAAAAACAAATTTGCATATTTCTGCACAATTTGAACAAAATTGAAAAATGTCATCCCTTGGGACCTATATCCAAGCTATCAAAGCTGTCTGACCTGCAACTTTGAAAAAGACGATTTCTTAAGACTTTTGACCAAAAATGATGAAAATTGCTTTAAAAATACATATTTGAAAATTTTACCCTGATTTTAACAAATTTAACTGAGTTCATCCAAGTGAAGTGTATATGAAATTTAGGAGCAATCGGACACGCAGTTTAAGAGAAGATGTTTTGGCCAAAAACAACAAAAAATGCCCCAAATATACAAATATGCAAATTTCACCACGAGCTGTACAAAGCTAACTGAGGTAATCCCAAGTGAACTTCATATCAAATTTCAAAGCAATCGGACATGCGGTTTCGGAGTAGAAGGCAATTGTTGACGGACGGCGGACGACGGACGGACGACGGAAAATCAGCCTATTTGATAAGCTCCACGTCGCTGACAGCAGAGCTAAACACAGAAAGACTAATCGTTAAAAGTTCAAGACCAAATGAGTATGTTTTGCAAAACGTACTTGTCATCAATGATTTTAAGGCAACCGTTACAGTTCCAGCTCTTCTCTGAAGTTCTGCCAATTCTATCCTTCCGAACTCACCGAATCCTATCTCCTTCTGCACCTTTATGTCTTTCCGTTTGAGTATCCACTCGTCCAGATCCGGATGTTCACTCAATAGTTCCTATTGTCACAAAGAATCGTAGTCATACCAACATGTGCAACACAGAGTCCAATTGAATCGAACGGCTACTCTTGACTCCATCCGTGCACCTTGCTTGTGGCAATGGCATTATCCATTCTAATTAATGCGACAATGACGCTTTTAAAACAGTACTGAGATCTGAACTTACCTCTACGTAGCTGTCGAATTCCGTATCGACGATTGTTTTGAACCCCTGTCGATGCCTTCTCAAAGGGTGGGCAAGACATAACAAGCAGGAAAATAAAGCTATTGCAGCGCTAGCAATGCCAATGACAGCAAACAAGAAGATGTCAAATGAATATCCCGTTGAGTCTGAAACCAAGAGAAGTGTTCACAGCGTCAGATCTTCACTGAACACACGTCAAATGACAACCAGGGTGATGTCAACGAACATCGCATCAGTCGTTGTCGTATTCATTATCATCCTGTTACTACCACCACTTCTACCATCATAATCATATTCATCATAATCATCATCATCATCATCATCATCATCATCATCATCACCGTCGTCGTCGTCGTCGTCGCCATCGTCGTCGTTGTCATTATCATGTTCCTTGTCGCGCCTCCGCCATAATTACAATCTTGGAATACCTATTGCAAGTATAAATTGTAATTTTTGTAATAAATCTGCAATGATATCTTACAGCTGAATTTATTTAAAAATTATATTAAAGGACATATCCGGCTACCAGAAAGTCTTAAACTAAATCAAAACTCGATTAAAGCACACCGGTGCGTACAATGTATTGACAGTGATCGTTACCCGCCGTTATTTACCTGCTCGAGTGAGTGACAAAAATGTCGAGATAAAGAGAAAAGCTTGACGTTGGGATCGTCGTCAGCCGGCAAAACTTCGACTCTCGTGAAGCTAGTGATTAACCCTTTGAGGGCTGTAATATTTTCCCACCAAAATTTTAGTGCAACATTTTACCAATGTTATGAATTTTTCTGCAATTACTTTGATTATTTTGGACCAAAAGGATGTCATATTTCATTGGCTAAATATTTTTATCAAAATTTTGTAAAACCTCTACAACAAATTGACTCTGGTACATTTTATGAAGGCAACAAAATTGACTTTGGCGCTCGAAGGTGTAAAACTGTTAACCGTTCTTGAGGAACGATCACTGAACGATCAGTGTTTGTAAAAACTTCTAAAGTGCATAATGGACTAAGGTATTCATTACCTGCTTGGAATCTACTTCCCTCACAACGGCAAAGTCCAGTAGTCTCTTCACAGACGAAATGTTGTTCTTCGTAGCATTCACATTTCGAGTCACAGTACTTTCCACAGGTCGCTTCCTTACAAGTACATGTGCCATCCTTTGTATCACATGTGGAGTTGTTCTCACAAATACACTGAGAAGCACAATCATTTCCATACCACCCTGGCAAACACCCTGAAATGAAAATGACACGCTAAGAGTATTTATAATGTTGTATTCTGCTATACTGCGAGTATCAGCTTGTAGACCTGTTTGTACAAATTTTCACTCAGAAGTTGTTAATCCTATTTAGCGATTTTAATAGTATTCGACAACATATGTACTCTCTCGATTGGAAAGTTTGAATTCGATACAAGTCTCTTTCCGTAATTGCTAAAATGAGACTGTTGTGTTTGACTCATTAGCTGTCAGTTTGCTTTGTGTTTCAACATGCTCTGTCTTCGTTTGCGTATTCAATCACTTCACTTAGCAGGCAGAGGCAAACTAGTCGCTGATTGCTAGTGATACACAACTCTCATAATTAAACTTGAACTATAACTCTCACGAAGTACTTTTGTAGCTAGACAATGGCAAATCGAACTAATGGAGTACTGAGAAATTAAACATTCTGAAAGGCGGGGCTCACACTTGAGATGTTATTAAGGAACTAAGAAGAAGACTGTTTTGCTTAAGACGGGAGCATTCAGCACAGTGTTGTTGATGATAAGAGACGTCAATGAGCTTTCAAAGATTTGAGGTGTCGAATAACGACAGTAAGCTACCTTCATTGCAATAGGTGCCCATCCAACCTGCTCGACATATGCAGCCTCGATGTCGATCACATATGGCTTCATTCTCACAGGCGCAAGGTAAATCACAATTTTCACCATAGTAGTTTTCATGGCAACCTGGGAAGAATAGTTCATGAACGGTACACTGTTATTCGGATTGGTGCAACTACAATTCTTGAGTGGTTTATAGACAGACTTACAAGAGGATATGCAGAAAATTAGATATTATACAGAAAGATATATTATATCAAAAGAAACGTCAATGAATCCATAGAGAGAATGGAGAAAGAATGGATACCTATTATGCAAACCAAAAAAGATAGATAGATAGATAGATAGATAGATAGATAGATAGATAGATAGATAGATAGATAGACTACACACATTGGAAACGCATGCATTCATAAGTAAAATATAAACACGATTTGAACTAATTTGCAAATGTAATGTCATCCGCTTTTCTTTTCAACCAATGCACTTGTTTTAAGGGTACTTTGTAATATTGCAACATTCAGCTACAGGGTACCCAACACTTTGGAAAAGCTTGGAAAACATAAATATACAATTCTATTCAAATTAGTTCCAATTGTGTTTATTATACCTATATACCTAAACACCTAAACACTCAGGCACAGACATAGTTTCCAGAATCGTACTAACCCTTTGTAGATAGCGTTGTCGTAGCAGTAAACTGATTTCCACTGGAATCAGTTACAGAACATACGTATGTCCCTTCAAACCAGTCCTGGACCTGTGATATATCCAATCGACTGATGTTTAAACTGTAATATCAATATTAGAATGAGAGAGAGAGAGAGAGAGAGAGAGAGAGAGTTTACTGTAATTAGGAAACAAGTGAAAGCCCAAAACAAGCGAAAAATGCAATTTCGTTAGTAATATAGCATCTATTAAACAATTTTAGAAGAATGGAAATTATCAATTCTTTGAAAGAAGTTACTGGCTTTTCGTATTCCTTTTTAGCACCTCTGAAATAGTCCATCGCACTGCAACGGAGCTCGACCATTCATAGAGGCCTAACAAGTTACAAAATATATTTGATGATCACACTTCCTCATACCTTGTGTCGACAATGATATTGAAATGTTTGGAATCCTTCAAAAAACTGTTTGAACCATTACGGTACCACGTCACGGTGCTATTTTTCAGCAAAATGTTGTATGCCATGGCCCGCAATACGATATCATCGCCATTGTAGACTTCAACATGCGAATTGCTCACACGAACTTCGCTGCGACCTTAACAATATGAAAACGTGTAGGGTGAGAATTATTATACTTACATACAGCGATTCGTTTCCTATAAAAAGTCACATGTTACATGAATATCATAGTTGGCTGTAATGTCCTCTGGAGCCTTACGTGCAAGCAATCGTCACATTCTGTTCTCTGATATTCACGAGAGTATATCTATCGCTTACGGTAATTTGAGCTTCGAAATTTGCACCATATTATCCAGAATATTTCCTTTTTGTACTCGTGAATAACAGAAGTTATCACGCGCGGTGAAAATTTAAATTTCTTTGCCGATACAAAGCGAGTCCGTAAGTTGAAGACCAATGAATAGTATTTTGCATTTAGTAAGCCGACTTTATGAAAACTGTCAAGCCGTATCTCTACCCACTGATATCGCATGCAGGTCCCTGCCAACCAGGATGGCATTTACAGGAACCTCTGAGCGTATGACAGGTCGCTCCGTTTTTACAAATGCAAGTCTCCGTACACTCTGTTCCATAGTAACCCTCCGGACATCCTGCGAAGAAAGATAATGGCAGAGTGTTAGCAAAGTCAAAATAAGTTGATAATGGACGCGAGAAGACTTTGAGTATGGATATGACATCAAAACGACCTGATAGACTTTGGTCATATACCCATGCCCAAAGGGCATCAAATATATCAGAAGTGATCTTTTTTACGGTATATGACGAGGCATGCAAGTTAATGGCATATTGGTTTTTAGAGTGTTCCTAACCCAGACTACACCAGCACAGCACAATTGCGAGGGGATGGAGGGTTAACCGTTAAATTTACCGTAAAACTTGGCATGAGAGGTTTTCCAACTAGCAAACTTTAATGTTCCGGGATTGTTTTACAATGGTTTGACGGACACGTCGTGCATGGTTGAAGAAAATAATGTGGATTTTTGGAGGGGGTTACTGTTGTCTTGCCCCACCCGGAATAATATTGTCACTCAAGTTTGACAGTCTAATCACCCTTATATGATGCGTCTTAACTTTCTATGTTCTTACCAATTATACTAATTCTCCCGGCAATCTTGTACTCATAATTACTGTTGGGCAATTTGCCTCTGCACGAAAAAGACGGTTCTCCCAGTCCATCCCGGTAAATTTCATCCGCAAAGTCCAGTTGAAAGAATTGGTCATTTCGTCTTGCTTGGAACCAGTGTTCCCTTTGTAGACGTTTCGCTGTGCTATTTATCGACTACAAGATTATTTGAGATTACACATTGAGCGTAGTTTTGAGATGCAATTGTATTTCTGACGTATTTCTTTAGTCCTTTTGAAGGAAGCCTTTTTATATTTTAAAGCAAAATTTAAAAACATTACAGCTACGCCAGTCAATCTGTAACTAGAAGTATTATTGATGAGATCATAAATGATACTGACGCACTCTAAAGACTTTGATTTCATGATAACAGTTTTAACACAACAACATATTTCAGCCTTGATGTTTTAACTGTAATGGATAGCCTGTAATTGTACGTAAAAATTCTTATCGTATCGCTAATCAAGTACGAACAAATTACATGTTTTTTTTATGAATTAAAGAAGGGTACTCTATCAAGAATGGTGTACCTTGTTGCAGAAAGAAATAAACAAAAGCATGTTATCTAACAACAATATACAGCGTAAAACAAAAGACTTCATAAGAAAACTTCTTTTTATTACTTTTTGAAATTATACACCTGTAAATTGTATTTCTGTTCCTCCAAAATATGGCCATCCACAAAGGTTGCAAAAAGGTAATACAAAAACGGACAATATCTTTAACGTTTTATGATGTTGTTTTACTGTCTTTTCTAAAGGATGAACAATGTTCATACTCTGTTCACCGAGGCACATATATATTGAATTACCAAGTGAGAGCAGTAAACACAATTTTATACGTTATGCAATGATATTGTTTGAGAAATGAATTCCGGACCTGTGTAACGGTTAGTTATAAACACTAACAAGAAACAGGCTACATTGACAAACTGAACGATGGGTATCGCGAAATTCTTTTTCGAGCTCAAACAAACTTGACAGGCAGAACAAAATGCATCGAAAGCTGCTTCGATAGAAATTGAGTGTGAGTATACTTTTAACACGTTACACTACGGAGTAATTACTCGCAGAAAATTATTCGGAAAAACAGTATTCACACGGCGAGCTATATTAGATTACCTCATGAAATCGCAAATGTCCGCCATAAGATTCGTGTCCCCTGCCCCTGTGTGCACAGCTGAAGGCAACGGGGATTCGAGGGATGTCACCCTGGACTAACTGCGCTATTTCTTGTAGCTGGGTACCATCCACCATTAGATATATGCTGATGCGACCTGGCAAGAGATTGTTCTATATCAATTGGATTTATTGAATAGGAAGAGGCCAGTTTCCGAAAAGAGCAATGGCAGTTTGGGTCGGTGAAGCGTTGACAAACACAAGCAATATGTTTTGTGTTGTTGTTCGTTTACTTCCCCATCGGAATACTGACGACAAGGTCATGTGGTCATAAGGTCATCGTCACATGTCTTCAATTCCTGTTTATGTTGCAATATGGAAATGAAACTAAATCGCTTGTTTGTTTACTTTTTCAACTGACGCTAGGGAATGTTCGCGGGTGTTTGACTCCTTGCCATCACTGCCAGTTCCACCCGTGTCAAGCAATCATTCCTCATCTATACTTGACGACGATTCATGTACAATCCAACATTAATTATACTGTATATAAAAGCTATTGTCACAATGTTTCGCATACATATAGTAATTTAACTATGTAGGCATAAAGAAATGATAACGGCGCCGTTTTTTAAGTAAACAAGTTCCAGTTCTTACAGTCGTCCGTACTATCTATGTATATTCTGCCCTTCCATAAACCAACTCCAGTGTTGTCATAGGGTAAGTTATCCTCACCAATTACTATTTCAAAAAAGAAGGGCTGAAAGTAGAATAAGTTCATGACGACAGTGTTAAGACAGTTATCAATTTCTCATTATGAAACATAGAGATCAGTCACTGCTATTTTGTTGAGGGATAAAGATCCACAGTCATTTTTACAAGTTGAAATTCACTACATTTGAATTCTTATCAACTTTTTATTGCCTGAATACATGGGTTTATGTGCCCGAGAACGGGTGACAATTTGCCCAACGCCAGGAGAGCAAATCGTCTCCTGCTGCGAGGGCACATAAACAAAGGTATTCAGGCAATAATAGTTTAATTACACGCCTCTTCACAGTTAACAACATATGACATTTAGTTACATGCATGGACATTTTCAAACAATTTTACCATTATCGACCAGCATTAAACAGATTTTAACAAAAGTTGAAATAACCCTGCGCGCCTAAATATTTTACATCTGACGTTAAGCGTCCACTTTGACGTCGAAAACTCCCCAGATGTTCTGATTCAAATCAATGCACTGATTTGTACTCACATCGAGGCATGTATTTACACAAACAAACCCTCACAAATACATCATAAATGAATAGAAACTTTTGTAGTACGTACGTAGTCTTTCGGACGGGGTTTAGCCTTAGGGCAAGCACAGCAACTGTCATTAAAGTGTCTCGGCCAATCAGAATCATCTAAAACAGTAACTTCCAATGTGTGTCTTACACATACACCATTCCCAATCGTCTGTAAAATGTAATTTTTCATCTTAATAACAATGGTGATAAGAATCAATGTATTGTAGCAAACGTAATGACACAAAATGAAGGAGGATCCAAAATAACAAAATCAGTTAGAATGACAATAATAAAAAGACACCAAAAATCCCGTCAATTTGTTCATGCTTTCACTAAAGCCCGGTTATGGAATCCAGCGGAGGCGATCACTCATGCTCTGATTTACCAGTGAATATTGGGTTTTGTTGTATAATGCATCGTCAACTTACGTTGTTTCCATCGTAGGATAAGACACTCAGCGTATAATTTTGATCGATGTCATAGTCGAGATATCCCGAAAGGTACACAGTACCATTGTCGCTCACATGAAACCTCTCATTCTGAATGAAATTAATGTATACACGTGTGAATTTGATGTCATACAACCAACTACATATACTTTAATGGTATAATATGATGACTGCCACTCGCAAGAACGACAGCAAAACTTAGAATAGTAATGCAAATGTTGCATCAATTTGCACAATTTTTTACGTGGGCAATAAACCTTCATTACACTGAAAATAAGCGCTGACAATAGACGCCTGTCACGGGTGAATAATACCCTTTCGTCAACGTAAGTTTTCCCCATTACAAATCAAATTGTAACCTAACATTACTAAACTATTTCATTTACAGGCTACATATGAATAGAGCTTTACCCTCAGTCCGTGTCGTACTACGGACGTCGACAGTATGTAGGAAAAAGAGCGGGCGCACACTTGTTTTACATAGGAAGATATGGATTACACACCTTGTTTGTACTACCGTCTATGAAGAAATTATCTGATATATCACTCCCGAGAGTTGGTATAGTGTGGACAACTGTACCTATCGGAGTTATCTGAATATAAATGGACAATGACATATGCGGCATTGAAACTTAAAACACTTCTAAATTCATCAATGTACTTAAGAATGACAAAAGCTGTAAAAATCACAAAAGAGATAATCCAAGAGGTAACTCGAAGACTTAGCGACATCGTATAGTTGCTGTTGTATACCCATTGAACGGCTTCAATATGTTTCCACTGAAATCCGAAATTTCGATGAAGGTAACGGCTACAATGTCAATAAAATTATCATCGTTTCGTATCATACATTGATACAATGTCGATAAACCGTTGCCCTTAACTCGCGAGACTTAACGAGGAAGACATGCGGGAAACGGATAAGGTGTTTTATAACAAGGCTATACAATATCTTCGACGTGACTAATAGCATATCATGAGTTTCATATGGTCGTGACAACTATCGGGAAATCGTAAAATAAACAAAGTCTAGTCTTGTCTCATCGAATCTGAAAAATGGTCATAGTAGCTGGCGGATAATGTGAGTAAAGCATGTAACTTCAATAAAGGTACTAAACTTGGATATTGGTATTTGTCAGAGTAATGATCACTCAATAAATTATGAATTACAGTATCAAATAGCAGAACCATGAATTTATATTCCATATAAATACCTCTGATAACCTCGCTGAATAGAACTTTCCTTCAACTGGCGTGTCACACCTGTCACGCTCTGAAATAAAATTATGGAGGGATAAACGATATTTTAAATAGCGCTGTTACTGTTAGCGCTGTTATTACTAAGTGTAGCAGCACACACGACATCACACACTGACGCAAGAAATGCGGCGTGGGGAATGCGGACAAGTTTTTCAGTGTTGCATGCATGGCTGTTTTTGCAACTTTTTTCTGCCCGATCCGTGAAAACGCCCTTCAGTGGCCGTTTTAATATTAGTATTCGCCCATTAAATTGCGTATTCTTCGTTCTTGCATGAGTAAGTTTCAAAGACGTACTCTGAATTTGCGGACAAAAATTTCTTTGGCATATCAATTAGAAAAAAATGACGTCTTTTGCAAGACAGCCCTATTTTAAACACCGCTTCGCTATTTTAGGGCGTACAGCAATTGCATCGATTCAAAGTTTTATTGCCAGTGCTTTACGAGAAAAGTGTGAAAATCGAGCCTGAAACGAAAAAGACAAGCGATTGATTTTTTTTTTTTGAAAAGTGACGTGTTCGTAAAATTCGACAAATAGTTTCGGGAACTACTAGTGCAGCTTTTGAAGATGCCGTAAACATTTGTTCCTGTATTTCTAGGGCAAGTACAAGTGGACGTAAATACCAGCAGGCTTGAAAATATACGTAGTTTGACAGAAAAACGGACGCAATTTCAAGACTTAACCCGCTGGAGACATCTGAAGAAACAATGAACTGAACGTAAGAGATAACATGTTATAGCTTAAAGCTATGAGGCACAAACCCATGTCAGAGACCAAGAGAAACTGCTATCAATTCACTTCCGGGGTATAACAGTATGCTAGGACATGGATTGAAAGGAAGGGTGAAAGGTTTTTAACGGAGCTATCCGTGATAAACAGTTGACGGAATTATGGTTCTGCGGCAATATTTAAGAAGTAGCACGGCACCAAACTGCAGAAAATGCCGCCATTACGCATGTTACAGGCCGTCCTTTGTTCGTCCATGACATGTATGACGTCATCGGTCTGTGGTCGTACCAAACGAGATGTGGCTGTTCATGGTATGTTCTATATTAGACCTCTGTTGTACGAGTATCGTAGAATATTGGAGGAATTTGAAAGGCTGGGACAGGCTGTCTCCTTTGAAAATGTCAAAATAGAGGGACACGTCGGCTTACCTGTACGAAAAGAAGTGTTGACGATGCTGGCCTGACTACTGAAAGACATGAGGATGAAAAACGACAATTGGAAAGTCTCCATGACTGTATACGGTCGCCTTACGTGAGTGCAATACCACTGACGTTACAGTTAATAAATAAAGGTTTCGAATGCTGTACTTTGCGTATAGGAGCTAACTGCCCACCCAGGTTTTTCGCAGTTAAAAATGGAAAAAAGGAAGTGTTATGGTGATGACATCACGAATTGTACCAGGCTGAGTGTACATAAATTCCTTGCAATACACATGTAAATGTAGAAGTGATATAGGTTATTTAACGGTTAACCGCAAATTAAACAACTGTAGTGAATTTCACGCATTTCCTGATTTTTCGTGCGTAGTCAATTAATCATAATCATAATCATAATCTTTATTTCTTATATAGCGCATTACATATTTAAATATCTCAATGCGCTTTACATTAAAAACAAAGAAAAAAGTGACAAATAAAAACAGTAAATTCAAATGTTCAATAAAAGTAACAGCTGGTAAAACTAAAACTAAAGAAATGGTTAAAAAGATCAACAAATAAAACTCAGGTATAAAATTACTTAAAAGGGTATAAAACTCATGTATAAATGACTTAAACAGGTAAGTTTTTAACCCGACTTTAAAATTATCGAGTGACTGAGATGCACGAAGGTGCGACGGCAAAGAATTCCACAGACGAGGCGCACATATTGAAAACGCCCTATCACCATAGTAAGCTGTGCGGCCGATGGGTTGGTGTAACTTAATTTCCCCATTTGAAAATGAACGCAATGTATGACTAGTACTACGTCTAATCAAAACTCATGAAGGTAAGATGGTACATGACTACAGAGAACTTTGAAAGTAATACAAAGAATTTTAAATGGATACGTTGTTCAACAGGGAGCCAATGAAGGTCACGAAGAATGGGAGTAATGTGATCACATTTTCTCTTCTTGGTAACAAGTCGAGCTGCCGAATTTTGAATTGTTTGCAGTTTGCGTATTTCAAATGAAGGGAGGCCAAAAAGTAAACTGTTGCAATAATCCAGGCGAGATGTGATAAAAGCATGAATGAGTTTCTCAGTTGAAGGCTGATCGAGTATATTACGGATTTTACCAATCTTCCAAAGAGCATGAGAGGCCGATTTACACACATTGACAACATGTGCTGACATACTGCCACTAGAATCCATCGTGACACCAAGATTGCGAACAGTGTCAGATGGGTGAACACTGACATCACCTATTCTAATATCACAACGAGGAACCGGACCTACACCTGTAAATTTAGAAGAAAAATGAATGACCTCGGTTTTACCATCATTTAGAGCGAGCATATTGTCTCGCATCCATCCCCTGATTTCATTAACACATAGCTCAATTGAAGTTGTCGGGACTTGATCTGCTTCGCAAGTGATATACGATTGCGTGTCATCAGCGTACATCATGTAATGTAATTTTGTTGAAAATGATATCCTCTAAGGGTGCTGTGTACAGATTGAATAGAATTGGTCCGAGAACAGAACCTTGGGGTACACCACAATCAAGAGATTGTGCCTCAGACACGACTGACCCAACACACACTGACTGCGTTCGCCCCTGCAGATAGGATTTAAACCAATTCAACACTGTCCCCGTGATACCAAATCTATGACACAGCCTGTGTAATAAAATATCGTGATCAATCGTGTCAAAAGCAGCAGATAAATCGAGTAAAATTAATATAACATCTTTGCGTCTATCAAGAGCACGTAGAATATCGTTCTGGACTCTCAGAAGAGCAGTTTCTGTACTATAGCCTGTTCGATATGCTGATTGACATTTTGCAAACAAATTGTAATGGCATAAATACGTATTCAATTGACAGAAAACAATGCGCTCAATAAGCTTTGAAAGGAAAGGCAAATTCGACACGGGGCGATAGTTTTTCAGAACATTCGGGTCTAAGTTCGATTTCTTGAGAAGAGGACGAACAGTGGCAGATTTACAAGACAGTGGGAACTCTCCAGAAAGAAGAGACTTGTTGATTATTTGAGTTATAGCCGGGACCACCTGTTCACAACATGATTTCAATAAACCGGTTGGCAATGGGTCGGCCCCACAGGACTTGGGAGGCAAGGTGTTAATGAGTTTTGACACAAAATCAATAGACACAGGTGTAAAAGAGCTAAGACAGTGATTCAAAATGCAAAAATCAGAAGGGACTACTGATGGTAAACCATGACGTATTTTTGCGATCTTAGACCGGAAAAACTTTGCAAAAGTGACACCAAGATTGCGAACAGTGTCAGATGGGTGAACACTGACATCACCTATTCTAATATCACAACGAGGAACCGTTGCAGTTATTAAATTCAGCAGCACATACGAAACTCATTATGCAAAGTGGAAGGGGTTCTGCTATTCCAAATATTTACGTTGTTTCTGCCGAAGGTGAGCATACAGTGCAAATGTGCGAGCTCAAATTTTTGCCGTATATTCAGCATGACCTTATCAGCACAAGGTATTTTCAAGGTATAATAATTATCCATCTTACATTCATGACCGGGACGTTAAATTGGCGGAATTATTTTACTGCCATTTTCATTCAATGAGGCGATACCTTTTTGCTACTGCCAGTTGCTACGACGGCCCACATCTAGTTTGTATGCTTGGTAGAGAGAGGTTGAAGTAGCTTGGCTCGGCAGCTTCATCATTACGTCGTCACCTGTTGTGTTTCAAGAGTCTATGCAGATTATGGTGGACATTTTAACATTACTATCGCCCAGATGCTGACCGTATATATATTGACTGTTCTCCGACTGCACGAGGGAGACTCCAAATTGTGCTTCTTGTCTTGACTGTCTGTCTGGTAATTTCTACCGTGACACAGTATTGAGCGTGATTTAGGAATAACTTGTGTAAGCCATTGCAATAATGTGTGCAACCGGGAGAAAAAACCTGGCAATTGTCAAATAGGTCCATTGAAAACCAGCCAACACTGAACGCGCCGGGTATTTGCAAGGGGCACTGTCACGATGTTTAGGATCTGCCGATCCGCACACCTTTTCAGAGCACATTGTTCTGTAGCCTGTAATGGTAGATTCAGCAACCTAATCACAAATTACATGACTCGTGTAAACAACGAATTCATCAATAACATCTTTCCATGGACAAGTCTGACCTTGACCTACCCCTTTCGCATGTACATTATGCACCGTGATCTTGCTTTTTCGTGATGTTACTTGGAAAGTTTAGGCAGGTGTTTGAAAGTGTTTGAAACTTTAAACTGTTTTCCCAAAGTCTAGCGTCGACAATCAATTTTAGAGGGTCCGACGTGTCGAATGATGAGGATTTAGTCTGCTTCTATACTTATTAGAACATTTTTCTTCCGTATGAAACTCATTATTTATAAGTTGTTTCTGTACCGCATACAGTTTATTTTGCTCTGCAGTTTCTTAAAAGGGAGATCGGCAAAGGTCACTACACACATGTCGGATATAAAGGTATCTTGATCACCGATGTCACACTTCAATGCGCTTCTGAACTTGACATCAGGACCCTCAGTGTGTTTGTGTCTGTCTGTCTGTCTGTCACCCCGTCTGCGTGCCTGTGTCTGTGTGTGCGTGTGATATGAGTAAATGTTCTTTAGTACTCCCTGACCATTTTTTTGGTAAAGCGAAATTCGTTGAGTTAGTACTACAGTAGTCTATCAAACAGGAAAGGTCGCACGGAGCGAAAACCGATAAGATGTAGGCATCGTCGTATATGACAAATACCCGAAAGCTTTAGTTATATCAAAGCGAGAGATCAAAAGTTTGTAGCGTAACTTTGGATTCCGGACACTTGCGGCGTTGACTACGTCAGCATTGGTATAAACACCGACAATATAGAAGTCATCATTCAAAAGTTTTTTAATATGATAACAAGAAAAATGCTTAAAGTACACAGCTGTAAACGAATAGTGTGTATAGAACCTGACTGAAATGATGTTGCATGCGTGCTTATAAACCACCATTTGTGTGGGGACGTTTTACCCCGTAGAATGTCATTACTTTAAAATGCGAGAAAAAGTTCACCTAGTACTAAAAATATGTATCGAAAGCAACAGAGCATACACATTGCTAGCTAGACATCAAACATTTAGTTTACATTTTAAAGTACTGAATATATGCATTAGTGCCCCTAGGTACAGGTATATGTCTTTTTAATACATAACTCATCTTCCTGTTATATAATTTAAATTAACAATAAATGAAAGAACTGAAAATGTATGTATGTATGTATGTATGTATGTATGTATGTATGTATGTATGTATGTATCTATGTATCTATGTATCTATGTGTAATTGTGTAGTGTGTATGTATGTTTGTCTGTCTATCTATCTATCTATCTATCTATCTAACTATTTATTTATTTATCTATCTATCTATTTATCTATGTTTGTTTGTTTTTTGTATCTATGTATCCATGTGAGTATGCACGCGTGTGCATACATCGAAAAGAGTTCAAAGTTACTACAGTCAAAACCAATTGCTTATGATCTTATTTTCTGCTTCATTCATACCGCTCGGGTGTTACTTTGTAATTTCTGCGATATAATAAAATGGTTTGCGTCATAATAAAGTCATTACCGTGTTGTACAAAATGTGGCTCCCTGTTTTAAAAAAGTCCAAACCCAAGAAACAGAATTCTGTCTTGTCAGCTATGTTCCCCTTCAGATATTCTTTTATGTACTAAATAGGTGAGGCCAGATCACTCACGCATGTGTCAGTGCCATTTATCTCACCAATCTTCAAGTTCAAATCGCTCAGGAACAATAACTTTGAAGAATCTCTGCAATATTCAAATCGAAAATTTCATAAGTCTAAAACAACGTGATAATTTTTAAGAGTTCTTACAACTGTAATATTTCTATTTAACGACCAAGTGCGATCAGTTGACCTTTGGCTGCAATGTACAAGCCCTAGTCGTATCACTAACCGTTGAGTCCATAAAGTAGTGAAGTTCTGAAGACGTTCTATATTGCTAACAAGTGGAAATATGTGTACCATTTTAAATGGAAATGCGACAAACTCGTGACATAATACGTACATTTTACATGAAAAATTTTATTCATATTTGCCTTAAAATGTCTACGTATGTATGAGATGTATTTGTATGTATGTATGTATGTATGTATGTATGTATGTATGTATGTATGTATGTATGTATGTATGTATGTGTGTACGTATGTATGTAGTACGTATGTATGTATGTACATATATCTATCTACCTATCTATCCACCTATCTATCTATCTATCTATCTATCTATCTATCTATCTATCTATCTGCCTGTCTGTCTGTCTAACTAGATGCCTATATACGTATATGTCTATCCATCTCTCTATCTTTCTATAATATACCAATCTATGTTTTATTTACCCATTAATCAGCTCGTTTAGTCTCTGTCCTTTTTCCAAATCGGTATGTCAATAATACGCCAGTGTTGCTTTTTGAAACGTGTCGTTTTGAATTTTTGGATGGAGGTATGCACTAGAGCAATTCTTAAGACTAAATGCAGCTGAATTGTAGTATCATTCTTATTCATACTCGAGTTTGAAAACAATACAGTGAAAAGGATGTTATCACCTTATCGTTTCTTGACAGCTCTTCTAATGCACCGGTCAAATCTCTAGGAGTTGGTCTGTCTTCAAGTTCTAACTGCCAACATCTCAGCATTATGTTGTACCTTAAGAACAAGAACGTGAAGAGTCGTGAAATAAAATAATTGAATCCACACCTTTAGAAAATTATGTGCCCCGCAAGCTATATAGAAATTGGAAATCATCTGGTGAATTTAACTCGAGTATAGTATGACAGGTTTTGGCATGGACAACAAATAAATCTAAAAGTCGAAATTGGATACATTCACAAAAAGTATTCTCTGTAGGAAAGCTGGAATTTTAAGAGATTTTCACAGTATTCCATGGCAAATTAATTTATTCCGGCCCCCAATAGGACATCATGATACAGCTGGGGATAAATATTGTTGTTCATTCGAACTAACCACGCTGTCCTCTGGTCTATAATAAATATCAAGTTCAAGGAAATTCACAGAAAACTTAAATAAAAATTCACAGTTCAGAGGGAAATAAACTTAGAACTTAGAACTTACAATCTGTCGGTACACATTTCTGGTTGACCAAGCTTCTTTCCTTCTAGAAGTAAATTGACCAGTTCACTTGCTGCAACATTTGTAAACGGCGTTTCCCCTTATATAAGAAATTGTAATAAGACTTAGTCCATAAAGGACACTTTGAAAATTGTTATAGTTTGAGTAATAACAGACTTGTTCTTGGAAGAAGTTCTTGTTTTAGAGTTTTCGCGTACATGATTTACAGATATCTCTTAGGCCATAATATCTGAAATTGTTCTGCCGTTGAGTGGGAACGAAATTGTAACTCACCTAGGCTCACAATTTCCCACAGCAAAACTCCGTATGACCAGCTGTCGAGTAAGAATAACAAACATCTATTGTACATTTCGTCGATTAAATATTTAAAATTTCAGTGTTAATAAAAAGACTTGACAATAAAGATCTCTAGTACTTAGACGGTAAAAGACACATTGTTTAGCACATCAATTGATTTCAAGACACGTCACCCAGTTTTGACTGTTATTAGTCAGCTAAACGTACATGGACGAAACGGGTATTAGATGATAATTACTTGCCGGCAACCTCTGTTTTATTGGATTAAGGGAAAGTGTGCACGTGCTTGGTATTCGTCGCAAGTCATGAAATGCACACTAACATCAGTAAGTAACTTAATAAATGTAAATCAATCGTACATAGGGCACTATTTAGTAACTCGTATTTGAAACCGCGATTTGAATATTGTAGAGCAGAATGAACATGTGCGTAAGCTGTCGACGTCAAAGTAAGTCATTGTTCTATTAAAATATATATGTACTTTGCTGGCAAGCCAGGTTTCAGGTATGATTGGTCGCTCTTCATCTTGTATTAAGTTCACATTTGTATAACTGATTCTTTAAACAATCGCAATTGAAAGAAATAAATATGACAATGAGAAATCTCTGATGAAGTGACTATGATATAGTTATAAAACTCACATGTCACTTTTTTGATCGTAAACACCAAGTTTAAGGAATTCCGGCGCAGTCCATTTCAATGGCAGAGGACCATGGACTTGTGACTGTCACAGGTAGAAAAGGGTAAACGATTTAGAAAAGACAGTGAAACAAGGCATTGCATTATCCGGTACTAGTCTTTAGTACTTATGTTCACTTAAGTTATGCAATACTGTTCCGAAGTCTGTCTATCCACATGGGAGTGTTTATGTGTGTGAAAGCTGGTCCGATATCTCATATAGGCTTATTGAACAGGCAATACTAGTTAGTTCTTTTCTGATAATTTGCTTGTCTAGTTTGTTTTGTTTTTGTTGTTGTTTTGTTTTGTTTTGTCGGTTTTTTGTCACCAAGGCTGAATATTGATGTTGAAAGATCTTTTGACAGTAGCAATTTACGGGAAGATGGTCCTATCTATGATAGATTTGACCATCTGTGGTACTCCGTAGTGTACCATCAATGTCATGATGCCGTATGATGTAGTCGCCAGAAGGCCATTTTCTTACTTGTAACAAGGAGTCGAAAGTTATTACTGAGATATTCACGCATCTATTTCATTCAAAGTTATCTCAACAACAGCATTGGTTCACAAGAGTAAATGACAGATGAGAACCTTATTGAAATATATTGTGATATAATAGTGACAAACACGTTTCGTTATGATTATTTAGATCAGCATATTATGACGAAAACAGTTAATGTCACACTCACTGTGCAATAGTACCGAGAAAAGCAGTTATATGTCTTCACTTGTTTAACATTTTGAATTTCTACCTGAATATTCCATCTCCAGGTCATAACATTTATTGAGAAAAGAAATAGTATCCTTAGAATAGGGACATACGTGAAAGTTATGATTTCATGAAATGTGGCCACCAAGGAAATACTTGATTTGTTTTTGATATATTATATATTTTTAAAGAAATCTAACTTGCCTCCATTGGTTTTGTTGAAAAAATGGCACAAAGGTAATGAACATATCGTGGTATGATACCATACATATATAGCTGCAGGTCACCATTTTGTTTGACGTCATTACTCAAATGTGCATATGTTTCAAACTTTGTTTAAGAACAAATATCCATCATTTTTATTGACAAAAGGACAATATATGGTGGCAATAAAGATTCAACTCTTCATGTTTTAGGTAGTAATGTGTATAAGCAAATTTCGTAAAGATGACATGGGTAAAATACACCTGGATTCCCTCATTCTTACGATAAAATCAAATGTGACTGTAAGGCGCCAATACAATGTTCCAATCGTGACCAATTATACTTTGGTCACTATCGTTCTAAATTGGCGGTGGAAAATATGCAAGAATCCAGAGATGCATGGCATTTTTGGAAAGAGGGTAAATGGCGATAAGGCGCATCTGGCGTACTCGTTTTGCAAAAAAACTCTGTGTGGAACGCCGCGAAGCAGCAAAAACTCCATAAATAATTAGTTTCACCGTTAAAAAATGACTATTGAGTTTACAGAATAATTCTTATTTCTATTGCTTCCTTAAATCCCTAAAAAATCTTTAGTGTCGAAATGCGACCTCGAATAACGTTAAAAGGGATATCTAATGTGCGAAAAAACTTACAGCTTTAATTCGGGATCGTAACAGTCTAAACATCACTAATGTCATAATTACCCATTTGTCTGTACAATACTGTCCAGTTTCATAAATGTCCCGACTTAAACCAAAATCACCAATTTTGGCTACGTAGTCTTCCATGATGAGAACGTTTCTACAAGCAATATCACGATGAATGAACTGAAAAAAATACATTGCTATGGTCAAGTGTCATTCATGACAATGAAGTAAACACTACTGAATTCATAATTACCCATTTATCTGTAAAGAAGACAAAAAGAGATATATGTGCTCAAGTCTTTCCCTTAGATTTAAGGCTATATAATAACTTTCAGAAATCACACACACACTCCCGGGAAACATTCCAGTCATGATGTCAATTATGAAGTTATTTCATTAGAAGATGCATTTAAGAGACATCAGATTGATTTCTGTTTCAATCTGATATTTTTTTGCAATGTTGTGCACAAAATCATCATTGCTATACTCTTAATTATCATCAATGGTCATATTTTCTGCATGATCTACAAATTTGGGAGAATCGGATATTTTAATTGTTTAAATTAATAAAAAGTGTTAGGTACCCTATAGCTGTAAGTTGCAATATTACAAATACCCATAAAAATAAGTGTATTGCAAAAAAAGAGAGAAGCAGATAAGCTTACATTTGTAGATTAAACCTACATTACTACACTATCCAATTATCCCAAATTAGTTCCAATCATGTTATTTCCATTTTTGTAACAAAGATTCAGATTTTGAAGTTCCCTGCACGTAGAGTACAGCGAAGAGACATTACTGCAAATGGAAGTGATGATGTTTACAACTTTTAAAGCTATGAGCGAATAATTCTGCGTGAAATAAAAAAGGAGAAGAGGATGTTAAAGGTATGAATCGAACCTTGTTTTCTTCCATGTGCTGCAATGCTGACGTTATATCCATCGCCATTTCTATCAGCCTCTCTTCTTCAGGACGCGTAATACCTTTGTTTCGCAATTCTCGTACATAGTTAAGTAGATCACCTCGTGCTGCATACTCGACGATTATGTACTTTGGGTCTACACGATAAACGATTGAATAAGAAACAAAAACAAACAAAGAATGAACATGAAGGAATAGCATAGGCAGTAAAACGGCAGACAGTTGCAACTAAAACCATATTGCAGCTTTACTGAAGTCTTATATTATGCCTTAAATGTACTCATTATTTAACGAAGATATTAGAAAGGCGGTATTGAATTACGTCATTATGAACCCAAAGATGACTAGTGCATGATAAAGTAAAAGATAAAATGTGAAAAGGCAAACAAATTCATTTTGATATCTAGTCATTTTAACAGTTATTTCCTAGCGTTGGTAAAAGCTTACCACCAGATACAACTATTCCAAGAAGGCTGATGATATTTCGATGACCACCCAGTGTCTTCAAACACGTGATTTCATGGCAAAAGTTGCGGTATAAGATCGGAAGGCAGTGACGTAAATCTGGAAATTAAAGGAATGTATACAAAGCGATGATGTTTGAAAACAAGAAGAAAACAACACAAGCAAGAACCTCATTAAAAGACATTGATCTTGCTTGACTAGAAAACTTACTGTAAAGTCAAGTATAATAGCATTAGATAACGGTTGACCTTATCTGTATATTAAGTATAGGTATCGGTGATCCGACTGTTACTGCATTCCTAATGTTCATTGAGTAACGTATAGTGCTGACAGTTTGTTAATGTTATTTTTGAGATAAAGAGCACTTCCATATTTGTTTCTATGTTTTCAAGAAAGTATACTCGCGCCCGCATACAGGAATATATAAACGCCATATTTATGTCCACGGTAAGCCTTATATAATGAGTCTTGTCTGATTGAGAACATTCCCTCCAAAGTATTTGCATATGTTTTTAGTAATTTAGAGTTGTTTTATTAGCAACATTAATGAAAGATTGCAGTGCTTGTCCGAAAGGTGTTACAGTACAGTTCTTAATAAGCACATCGTTTTCATAGAGGGTTTTGGTTAGATGATCATGAAAGGAGAGATTACCAATTTCATTTAGAAACTAGCAACTAAGTGGAATTCTTTGTTACAATTTGCAGTGTGAGGTAAATACCCGTGTCATATCGAAGGGGATATGTTTATCATTCCTGAAGATCTGACTTGCCAGACTTGAATTTTCCTCACACAAGTACCTCTCTGTGGAAGGGAGGTAATTCTGGGGGTATGATTTCATATGCTAAAAATGCACTTGACTACTTTTTTCCCCTAGAGGTGTTAGTCGGTGTTAAATGAAGTTTAATGAAATTAAATGAAATATAACATTGTCGAAGTACTTTTTGCAAAGTTAATGCGCATTAATTTATGCATGGATTTTTAGAAGGTTGCGGACTAAGTGGAAGCCGTTGTAACTCTATGTAGAGGTAAATACAGGTATCCTATCGATTAGGATGTGTTTGTTATTCCAGATGATCTGGCTTTTACATCTGGAGCCGCTAGACCTCCTTCTGAAATAGCTCATTACCACTTCTGCGGTAACTCTATCTTGACTCTTCCACAGGAAATTGAACACAACCCCCTCTGTTTTGAGTAACATTTCGTACAAAACAGTTGTCGTGCACCTAAAACATATTTTAGCTGAGATAATCCGAATGATTACAATATTTGAATTTTCCCAATGAATTTTCTCAAATGACAAGATCGAGCTAAGTGTTAAGCTATACATTGTAGGAGCTATACATTACAGGCAAATTAAGATATCATGTAAAAAACAAATATGACAAGGATCTTATTATCACCGCAAGAACTGAGAGTCTATGGATTAAAGATCACGTAAAGCATAATGTATAACTGAAGAGCAATGACGACTGCCAATGTATTATGTCCGAAATGTGTTGCAAGCATTCTGGTTTGCTCTGTAGATACGGCTTTGTGTTAATATTTCTCTTTGTAGTGTGTTGCGGTTTTTTGAAATAAGGTTAGCTGTGATTTAGTGCAATGAGGTCAACGTTTTCACTACAGATTCCCTCCCCTTTTCTAAGTTAAAGTGGATCAATACATGCTCTTCATAGTGGCTCATGTTTTTGTTTTCGTTTCAGATTTTTTAGTTTTACATAGTATGGTTTTAAGTTTAAGGTTTTGTTTTCGTTTGATATTTTTATATTTTGGATTTTTTAGTTTTCAATTTGCACATTTTTCTTTATTCTTTTTACCTCTTTCGTTTTTTGCTTCTTTTTCCAATTCAATGTTGAAAACATGCAACCTTTTTTTTAACCAATTACTATTTTTCTCTGTGTTATTCGTGATTCGTGTTTGCCATTTTTATAAATGTTATTTTGAAAGTGTGATTGACATATGTTTATTTAATAGATTGTTTAAATAAATGTTACCAGTTATTCTGGAGCACACATACTCATGCAACCGTTACCAAACTAGCATATTTAAATTTAAATACGGACTGACGCTATATACTAGAAAGAGTCGGTAAATACTGTCCTTTTGATTAGTTACAAATTGTGACATTTTCTCTGTTTTGAGTAACATTTCGTACAAAACTGTTGTCGTGCACCTAAAACATATTTTAGCTGAGATAATCCGAATGATTACAATATTTGAATTACAAATTGTGACATTTACGTACAGCAAACATGACGATTTCTCCCATCTGCAGGTATTCTCAAAATGTCCACATTGAAATCATTTATTATACTAAACTTACTCGTCAACAATGATTTTACAGCAACCACAACAGAATCATTATCTTGTCGAAGTTTAGCTAATTCGATCCTTCCAAACTCACCGATACCAATTGCTTTCCTAAGCTTTATGTCTTTTCTATTGCGTATCAATGTGTCGAGATCGGGGTGTTCATGGAATAACTCCTGTCATAAAAAATGAATGCATTCCACATATATGTAATGAGTTTAACGAAAACAACTATACATGCATAAAGAAATTACAGAACGCTTTTAATACGCCCGCGGTAAGCTACTAACATCAAGAACAGCCGACTGTGTATGATAATTAGCCATCTCTTGCTTTGATAAAAACGTAACAAATAAAAAATGATAAAAAATAATAAAAGGGGGCATAATGACGAGAAAAGAGATGTCAAAATTTTAACAAAACAGATAAGAAACGGGTGGTTTGCATGAAATCACTTTAAAAACTAGATCAGATTCTGTAGTCTTTACATGATCACATTTATAATATTATGAGCAATTAATTTACCGATGGTCATTTAAGATTCCCTGCTACTATATGCATAGCATTGCCGATGGGTTATGGCCGGCCAGATAATTCTTTTATGCACACATATTTACACCAGCCTTTACTATAGGGTCTTATAAAGCCACTTTTCTTATCTTCTGAGATAGTTCTTTCACAATAAATATCTGGCATTGGGACGTTGTTATTTTCTAATACGTTTAGCATGGAACGCGTCAAATTTCAAAGCCAGCGTTCCTATAGACACATGCAGATGATTCCTAACCCGATATATAAATTGCAGATGGCAACAGCCAAGACTGATATTAATTGATTACCTCGATGTAGCTGTCGAATTCTGTATCAACGATCGTTTTAAATCCATGGCGTCGACCTTTCCAATAGCACCCAAGACATGTTACGCACGCGCACAAAAATGGTACAGCACCAAAGACAATCATCAAAATAGTATTGCTTCCTGTTGTATCCACACTTATGAGAATCGTGCTGTCTGTTGTATCTGCAGAAGTGTCTGATTCCAAATCATAATGTTAAAAAATCTGGACACTACATAGCGGCTAACAAAAAAGAACAACTACACAATGTACGACGGCATATACAACTTGTACAGCTTGTAACAACAATAACATCAATACTGACAGCAGCAGCAGAAACAATATGGTCATTATCATCATCGTACCCATAGTTGTACTCGTCTTCATCACTCACATTCAAGCAGCAGATCATAAAAATTATTTTATCAGTTTTTAAGAACTACATGAAATCTTTCTTCGGGATGAAAATATAGATTTACTAGGTACAATGCAGTAGGTTGTTGTTTTTCTTAAAGGACTTTCAGCTCTTAATAAGGGGATGCACCGGCGAATTCTAGTGTCTTGCACCCTTGAAAAAAATGTCGAATTCCCTACCAGTCAGTATAAATTACTCCCTGAAAAGAATAATTATAATTTCAAGATACCCCTCATATTTAATGCACGGAAGGCTAGAGCTAATTTTTATTTTTTGATATTTCAATGTTTCTGATTTAATGTGTTAAAGCAACTGTCGTTGAGCAGTTATATACAAAGGATAGAACTTTTAAACAATATTCCAGTATTTCAGTGTTTTTGTTCCTTGTGTCAGCTACCTATTCTTTGACCTTTTCCCTACATCATTTTGAAAAAAACCCACAACATCTGAATCACCTAAGTAGCATGTCTTTGTGTATCATAGATTGTTATTCGTGTATATTTCTATTACTATACACACACACACACACACACACACACACACACACACACATATATATGTATATATATATATATATATATACAAAATGTATACAATGTATATATATATATATATATTATATATAAAATCAAAACGTTTACAGCACTTTTGAATGAAATAGAAAATCAATTACATTTTAGAAAATTTTTGTACATTGTTTACTTGAATGAAAGCTGTCCAATAGGACAAATACATTATTGAACATATGTTAGGTAGTTCTTTTACATTTAGCTTTCTCTTAGGGCTTGCTTAACTTCACCGAAAGCATACCAGGAACCTGCCATTTTTAGTTCTCGACTGGCAGAAGCTGTTCAATTACCAGCCTCTATTGATGCATGTGCCGAAACAAAAAAATACATGAATTGTACTTGTAAAGTGGGAACTGGCTTCCAGTGATTTAAAGTACGCGAAGAATCAGTTTTATTTCTCTGAATATTTTGCAAATAATATGAAACGCGGCATTGTCACAAGGAGGACTTCTGGAAATCAAGTACACCTGGTGCGGATAAAGTACGGCCCTCTCTTTGTAATCTCCAAATATCAGAGACCCCAGCCCCTGATTTTGCCGACCCAGCCTTCGCATAATCAATTGATTGCTCATTGCTACTGTTGTATCCAGGAAAATAACAATATTCACTACATAAAGTGTTAAACCAGACTGTTAAATTAATAAATGAGTGAATAAATGAATGTATGTACGTATGTCTATATGAACGAATGTATAATAAAAACAAAACAAACAAAAAAACAACAAAATGAATAAATGAATGAATAAATGAATAAAATAAATAAATAAATAAATAAATAAATGAATAAATGAGTGACTCAGAAATGATACATAGGTTGATAGAGAAGAAAAGAATGCATTCTGTTGCTTATTTCCATGATTTATCGATCGTATTTTCCAATTTCAGAATTGACTAATTGGCATACTATGGCATGGATGTTATAGTGAATGCCTATGTCTGGCAACCAAGAAATTGTATAAAAGACATCAGCAGATAATCCTGTAAAAAGGGACGTTATCTTTTGCTTCTGGACCCCTTACAAGTGTTTTTACCTTCGGAGAGAAGTTCTCGTTCCTTGCATTGGTGAATCGCCAAGGTCTGACACATTGAAT
The DNA here is from genome assembly GCF_041260155.1 of Ptychodera flava. NCBI lineage: Eukaryota > Metazoa > Hemichordata > Enteropneusta > Ptychoderidae > Ptychodera > Ptychodera flava. Next base: position 44,755,037 of record NC_091936.1, read on the forward strand.
AGCCAAAAAATCTGCAGCGATGCCTTCTGCATTCACATTGATTCACAATTTCACAATACCTTCCACATGTCCCTTCAATACACGAGCAGAAGCCACTCCCGGGATAGCAGGTTGAGTTGTTCTCACAGAGACACTGGGACGTACAGTTCTTACCATACCAACCCGATGGACATACTGAAACGGGAAATTTTACAGTCTATCTGACATATTTTAGAATCAAATTTACCGCGATGGTTAGTGTGCACAATTAAGCAAATTCCACAAATCGACAAATATTTCTCATCTTTACTTTGTCTGAAAATATGGACATGTCTCACTCCCTGCGCTGTTTTATTCTATCGATTAAATGTCTGATTTTTCTATTCACACAACGACTTTACTAATAAACTTCCTATTTTGAGGTGATAAACGTTCCTCTCGCATCTCGTTTTGTGATCATTCATTGCAGTCAAACCAACAACCTCAGGTTTCCAAATGAAGGTTCTCTGCTACCTTTATTGCAGTGTTTGCCCATCCAGCCATACGGGCATAAGCAGCCTTCATATCGATCACAGTGGGCGCGATTTTCACAGCCACAGGTTAAGTCACATTTTTCACCATAATAGTTTTTATGGCAACCTGGAAAGTAGATTCACGAATTTTAAAGTATGTCGTTATATGAAATAATAATTATATTATAAGAGTAATAGACGGCTGATTTTGAATGATGTGTATAACACTTTCGTATGTGTAGGAATGAACGATTTCAGCACCTTTGCTTTTGAATCGGTCAGTAATACATTTCAAAGATTTCAACAAAATATTTCACAGAATCTAATTACTTATATTGTTATAAAACTTAATGTGACTGATATCGGAGCAGAGAGTGTAACTTTGAATAACAGGAAAAGAATAGATGTTTACTTGCCAACAGGCTTACACAGGAAACGAAGTTTCTCAACTTTCACTTGAGATTTACCACTTGTCAATAAAGGGTAATGTTGTGTAGCGATAAAACGCGCATAGTCTCAAGCACAGATTTTGGGAATGTACACCTCTGTATCTAAGTAAGATTTGATATTGTCAGAAATTCTACTTGTACCGATACAAGACCGACTCTACATAGGGTATTTAAGTGACACTTTACGATTGGCACTCTGTGTTCAAGATTGAAATAACATTATCATGCGTAACAGACATTATACTGGTCCTTGTACATCTGTCTAGTTCACATAACTTATTTCTCCTATCTGCATGAAAAACGTGTGTTTATTTATCAAAAGGGGAAAACCGGTATCACTTTTAGCTTTCAGACTATTGTCTATGGAGCAAAAAAATAACTTCCTTGCGTTCCTTTTCACCGTGTCTTTGTTTCGTGATGAAAATCAATTTAGCTGATTTCAATGTCTTGAACACAATCTGCATGGAACACACAAGTTTACATGACGCCGTGACAGTAAAGATCCCATACAATTAAGTGTAGTAGTAGGCTAGACTTTGCACTGAGTAATATACGAATGCAAGCATAGTCACCCTTTACGCGTAGTGTGTTGGTTGCCGTAAAATTATTCCCTCTAAAATCAGTTACACGGCATTCATATATCCCTGCAAAGTCATCCTTAAAACTTGATATTGTCAATTGACTGATGTTTAATCTGGATGATTAAAGCAGAGAGAGAGAGAGAGAGAGAGAGAGAGAGAGAGAGAGAGAGAGAGAGAGAGAGAGAGAGAGAGAGAGAGAGAGAGAGAGAGATCCAATAGTTACAATGTTACTGGAGACTTGGAGTCTATATTTCTGCATTCCTTGATAGTTGATATCGATGGAGAAATCTTATCTCTCATCGAATCTTACATTAGGTGCGTTATTTCATTCCCGTTCATATCTATACGTGCCACTTACCTAAAATTACTATTGAATTGAAATACCACACAGAAATGTCAATATTTTTTAATAAGCAAGTACTCAGAAAAGCCTGCTCAATTCTTTTATCTAGTAATCGTCATATTTTTTAGTAAATTTTTAAGAAGGGTTAGCTTGGAATTACAACGTGCTTTGGTGATAGGAAAAACGTTTCAGGCGATAAAAATAACGCAAACCGTCTCCTTTGATATACGTTGCAACAATTTACACCAGTGGCCACTTTACTGTTGATTAAGAATCTTGATGCAGTCAGAAATTTTGTTTATACAATAGCAAAACCAGCTCTTTGTGGGTTTGTAAATAAGAGTTTACGATTGGCACCCTGTATTCAAGATTGAGATGCAATGTGACATTACCATGCACTGGTCCATGTACAAGTCTTGTTTATTTCAATTTCTCCAAACACACTCTCTGCATGAGGCACACAAGTTCAAGTTGCATGATACTATAGCAATGATATCTTAAAGTGTGTTGCCTCAATAAACTAATTATCGCATTGAGGCTTTAACCCTTTGAGCGCCAAAGTCAATTTTGGTCTCCTTGAAAGAATCATTTTTTTTTAGATTTTTGTCAAAAAAATTTGATAAAGAACTGCTGCAAATAAAATGTGATGTTCACTTGTTCAAACGTTCTCAAAAAATTACAAATACATTCCTAAAAATTGCTAAAATTTGCACTAAAATTTTGCTGGGAAAAATTGTAGCTCTCAGAAGGTTAATGAATGGAAGTGGTATCTTGTGTCTCAATTTCTAACACAGGGTCCCGATCGTTAACTTTCAATTACAACCCTTCATAGTATCTGTTTTGTCTTTATACAAGTAGAATTTCTGACTGCATCAAGTAGGCTTAATCAACAGTAAAGTGGCCACGGATGTAAGCTAATGCGACGTTTTGTATACTTGAAGACTGGTGATATGTTACATTGAACATTAAATAAAGTGTACTTTGTAAACACTAATAGAAACATAACACAATTAATTAAAAAGGTAAAATACACGCTATAAAACAAATTTCAGAGTAATATTCCTTGAACAATTAATAAGGACTTCAAATCTCATCTCTTTTAAATACTTTGACTTTTCTTGTTTCCTTTTTGACTATCGATAAGTAGCATTGAATCCTATCATGCTTCATGAATTCTTGACATGTGACTGTCTTACCTTGTGTTAACACTGGTTGTAAAGTACTTGGAGTTTTTGAAGAAACTGGCGGAACCATTCAGGTACCATGTTACCGTACTGTTCACATTAAACAAAATGTTGTATGTTTGGGCCGTCAATAAATGATAATCACCGACGTAGACCTCAGATTCCGATGAGTTTAAAAACACTTCGCTGCGACCTGACCAAAATTTCAATATATAGGTAGATGCTGTTAGCACAAATCGAGTCCCATATTTTTGGGAAGGAGAGGGACTCATTGTCAGATAGATCGTAATACATTACGATATTAATACATTCGACATTTTTAATCATATTAAATGGCCTAATCGCGCATAAATCGAAAGCAGCTGCAGGACATGGGCATGTTCAGTCGGCATTTTGGCAATTCCACACGGATTTAAGATCTACCTGCAGTTTGACTGTTACAGTTGTCTAAAATCTTGCGAGACCTATTAAGGAATACAAGTTCTCACATCCCTAGTACGCTGGAGTGTGAGAACATCAGTGTGGGATCGATTTTGAATCAAACTCTCGCTCGACTGAAATATATTTTCGTGTTTAGAAATGCTCATTTGTTGTTTACTGTCCCGTGCCCAAGCCGCACGTATTATCTAAGGAATGGACGGTCGCGTGCATGCTGTAAAACCGGAACTATTGCGCGGGCAGAGGACATACTTAATGGGAATGTGTACTCCCGTTGGTGACAAATATGTTTGGAGATCGGCCAAAGCACAATTCCATGTGGATATTTTCTACTAAATACACCGCGAAATTATTAATACTAAGTGATTTAAGAACAGATAGAGGACAACTGTCATCTTTATTAACATTTTTCATATAGAATTAATTTATACACGCCACATGCTCATTCAGCGTCGCAGCTCGTCAGATGGCGTCGCGTGACGACAAAATAGATACGACTAGTCTCTACTGGTTCCAAAAAACTAACGTCAGAGGGTGTTTTTAACGACTATTCCCCTTTGGAAATAGTTTTTGAAATAATGCCCGGTCATATGACCATCTTTGGTGTCGTCTGCGGCTTTGAAACAGTAGCGGAGGATTAGGGCATGATGAGCGCCTGGAATGAGCAACGAGTCTCGGAATTAAACAGTAAAATATAATACTTTAAAGGCGTGGGAACTTGTAAAGCTCACTGACAACGGAAATTCAAGTGCAACCAATACGTCGTGCGGTATGTCAGGGACATATTGATTCTTTTTGTGAAGTAATTAGCACAACTGTATTCACTGTGGACAGTCATCCAGTAAACGTCTCTTAATGCATTGTTTCAGTGCCCGTACATCAAAGCACATAGAAAAAATAAAATAAACAAGAAGATGAGCATGTGGTGTGCTATAAAACACGTATAAAATCGTCGTTATTCGTGCTACAGTACGCGTTTCTTACCCCTCGTGGTCTTGCGTAACCAGATACAAATCGGTAATTCCCTTGGCCTACGACCTCAGGGTATAGCGATGTTTCTGATAACGTAATGCCCCTCCGTGTAAGAAGTAGGCGCTATAGCCCGTCATGGCTAGGTAATAGGTGTTTAATATGATTCAATCGTCGGTAATTTCTGTCTTACACTGGCCGGACGTCAATTACCAACACTGACCAAAAACGTCAACATGTAGTCGTACACATCTACGCAATCAGTCGTCACATACTCTTATTAACTTCAATTACCCGAAACTTTCGCTTTTTGTCATGGTGAACAAATGTCAGTAATGGTAATATGGAAATAAAAAAAATTACTGACAAAAGTGCAGCTGTAACTTAAAAGCTTTGAACGTCAAAATTTGTCCGGTTGAAAATTGTGCTATTCACTTTATACTATATTAGGCCAAAAGAAATTAATTGTGCTGTTCCGATAATATGGTTTTCAAAAAAAGGGTAGGTAGGTCGGCAGGAGTTGTTTTTTCCAAAATATTTAATTTTCAAATATGCATTTTCACGGGTTCAGGGTGTCAGACACTGGCCACAACACATCCAGAAAAATGTATCATACATATAAAAGGGAAAAAAACATAAAAGACATACTCGTTCAAGCAAAAAATCAAACGCCAAGTAACGAAAGCGTGATTTTACGGATTTTTTCTCTCTTTTATTTACGTCCGTGTTTACGTAGCTCTAAAAAGTTTAGGGTCGGCAGGTAAAAAAGAAGGGTAGGTTGGGTTGTCGGAAGAGCACAATTTTTTGTTCGGCCTTATATAGATATGAATATAATAAGGAATCGATGTTAACAGAAACAGAAAAGCAAATCGCCGGAATGTTAATTAGCATTCATGGCATTCACTGTGGGAGAAAACATTGGATTATATCATCATAGAATTTCTCTTGAATATTTTTAAAGTGACGTGAAGCGAAACAGACAATGTAACTATGCTTTCTTGGAATGGAGGATTAATCATTTCACCTGTAGTTAAGTTGGTAGCAAAACTGTCTCTTAAAGTACTCACGAATATCGCATGCTGGTCCCTGCCAACCAAGAGCGCACTTACAAGACCCTCTGAGGGTGTGACAAGTTGCTCCATTCTTGCAAATGCAAAGTTGTGTACAATCTTGCCCGTAGTAGCCATCCGGGCATCCTTGAATGCAGAAAATGATAACTTGCAATTGCGTGATCAGGTTATATCAGTCATTGTAATATTTGTGCATCAGTCAGTTACGGAGTTACATCATACAGTAATAAATTCCGGTATTAATGGACGCCGAGTTCAATAACCTTTCGATTAACGTCGAAGACAATAATGAAGCTTATGGTAGACGGGAACATAAATCCCACTATTTTGTGAATAGATATAATATAATAATTTGGAGACAAGCGGTATGAATTTTTATTAAAATATTTCACACAGTCCCTTTTCAATTTCAAAAACTGTATAGAAGGACCGCACTTTATTTCATTTAAGCAGAGCGTCTAGAAGTAAAACCTACATGTCATTTATTGATAAAACTGGTTTAAAATATCCCGAAAAAGTCAAAATTATGCATGACGGCTACTCTCAATTTTTAATACAATACCTTTTCAGTATTTACTCTGTCCTTACCGATTATCCTAGCACTGCCAATAACCGTGTACTTGTACTTTCTACCTGGTATTGCACCATCACATGAAAGGGTAGGTTCTTTTTGCAACAGGAAGACACCACCATCAACGAAATCAAGGCTAATAAATTGGCTATTTTGTCTTGATAAGAACCAGTCTTCCCTTTGTAGATGCATCGGCACGCCATTTATTGACTGCAAGATTAATTACGCGTCAGAAAGGTTAATGGAACATCCAGCAGGTAGATCGAGAAAATATGTCTACACTACACACCCTACTACTGTACACATGCATTTGCATACCTATTAGTATAACCAACCTATTATAAAATATCGTTGGAAAAGTAATTTTCACAAAAGAAGTTAACCAGTGACATTGTGTATTCCTTTACCTCAAATAATCGCAAATACCCGGCATAGTCTGGTGCATAGAAGTCGTTTAGGACATCACAGCTAAAAGGAATGGAATTCAAGGGGATGACGCCGCTAAACAGCGTAACAAAACTCTGAAGTTGGAAACCGTCTACCATAACATATATGGTGATGGTACCTAGCGAGAGATTGATTTATAGATGTGTTGTTATTGACACACGATAGAACATTCTGTTCGTTAATGAAAAAACAATAATGATGGTTCAGGTAATCAAAGTTATTACCAGAACTCCTCAACAACAGCAAAATAGCTCATATTTGTGCCAACTTAATTAAAAAAAATACCTTTAAAACATTTATAGTTTAATGATGTCGAGAAACTTTAGAGAACGTGCAAATATGCTGTGTTTATCTCCTAATCACGTTATATATAATATATATATATATATATATATATATATATATATATAATATATATATATATATATATATATATATATATGCAATATTATTTTATGTAGGACATTAAAGTGGCACTCCCACTTGGTAACATTTTTATAACAATTTTTTTTTATGCCAACGGTCGATATTTGACGTGGCGACTGCGCGCGGATCACGAGATATCTATAAAAACATGTCCTCAAAAAAGTAAAAGTTTTAATTCCGATGGCCACCTAAATTCAGCTTCCAAGCATCGCACGTTCGGCACTGGGGCCATTGTCAAATAAGCTATGGACTACGAGTCTACGCTAACGCTGATGTACGCTATGACAGTGTCAATCGGGTCGGTGTACGGTCATGCCCCGTGGCGGAAAGCCGAGTCTTACTGACTCGGAGAAAAAATGGAAAACAAGATTGCTGATTCCATCAGAATTCGCATAGGTGACTAGCACAGATACGTGCGGTTGACACATATAGCGGCAGCCGCGTTGTATGCACTCATAGCACGCGGCGGCCGCTATGTATCGAACCATGCGTAACTGTGTGGCAGACGACAAAATGTAGCCATCAGAGACGGCAAATATTTTATACGTAAAAACTGATATCTATGTGGTATTGGTTAAAAATATAATAGAAATGACTTAGAATAATGAAAACGACAAAAACTAAGGAGAAGTTTATAGTAAAACTTACCTGAAGTGAAGGCATAATGCTGTATATAAAGTTTTCGCAGTTGGAGGTAAAATTGCGTCGTTCGAACTTATTATGGACTCCCTAGAATATCTTCAATCAGCACAACAACAAACCTTCGGGGGATTTCGGGTCATAATCAGAAACGATCGCAAAACTTCGGGATGTGAAAAATACACTCGGGAAATGACATGTTTTTATCGATATCTCGCGATCCGCGGGCAGTCGCCAGGTCAAATATCGACCGTTGGCTTTAAAGAAATGTGTTTTAAAAATGTTACCAAGTGGGAGTGCTTCTTTAAGAAATGAAATAAATAGTAAAATTGTTTAGAAGTATAGAAATTCTCACAGTCGTCCGTGCTGTCTATATAAATCCTTTCCCTCCAAAAGTTAATGCCCATGTTGTCAAGAGGTAGATTTCCAACTCCATATAACAGCTCGGCAAAAAAAGGCTTAAAGATAAATTATATATCACAATTATTACCTCTATAATATGATAATAATTTATGTAATATCTATACCTTTGTACATTTTGGCTGGTGGCCAGTAGTACTAAATAAACAAACAAACTACTAACGATTCTTACATTATGACTGAAAATATATTGTAGGTATCACCTTTGTAAAGATGCAGAAATGCTGGCCAAATCTTCCACAAAAAGATTGATATATAACACTGCATGAAAACCCCAAAATACTACTGTATTAGCATGGATTATTGCCTGCATTTTAGCTGAAGACTGCATATACAGATTAATACAGTCAAGAATCCATTGCTTGTATTCAACAAGCGTGTATTCGTGTGGATTCAAGTGAATTCACGTGTATTATTCTATAATACAGGCAACTCATTAGTGTGAATTTATCTGTATTATTGCGTTTTCATGCAGTGTAAATGCATGCATCATAGCTTGGGTGATGCCCGAATATTGCAATATATAGCAAATCCAAAGGTGTCACTGTCTAACTTGTTTGAAAATGTGAGGGATAATTTCTCCTATTGTGTTGATGGTGGTGAATATCCGTATATAGCCGTTTCTTATACTTAGGGAATGTCTTCTTCAGTTTAAATCGTGACTTTTTCATACAGACTAACAAACTTACGCACACATATTTTCAAGCACACGCATATACATATATACGTCAGTAAGTTCGAGAATGAGTGCGTGCTTGCATACACATACATACATACATACATACATACATACATACATACATACATACATACATACATACATACATACATACATACATACATACATACATACATACATACATACATACATACATACATACATACATACATACATACGTATGTATGTACATTATCACTTGCCAAAATGTTCAAAACAATACACTGGGGAAACGAAAAGGGAACTTAAAAGAAGAATTTACGAACACATCTACACAATCCGCAGTCGTAAACCCGCCCCAGTCTCAGAACATTTCAATCAACTCGACCACAGTCCATCTCACTTCCAAGCTACTGGTTTACATAAAGTACACACCACGAATACCCGTAAAAGAAGACTATGTGAACAAAAATATATTATAGAAATTGACACACTCACACCCAAGGGCATTAATCAAAGAGAAGGGTAAAGCTACTTTCCCGCGTTTTCAACTCTTCCCCTTTTCCAACCACTTAGGGGACCCCTTAATTAAGACTATTTTTCCAACTTAGGAGTCCCTCCGCCTTGCTCATTCTGACCCTCCACTTCAGCTAGTACAGTTCTACTCTCCGCACCCAGGTGAGTTTCATTCCATTGTACCTTTGTTTCAACAATCTTTTTTGTTTCATACGGCTTACTCATATTTAATTTTTAGTCATAGCGCTTTTCAATGTTTTTAAATCACTACTGGTTTTTAATTTCGTTCTTACTACTATAGTTTTGGTTTTTTCACTCACTGCAATTCCAGTTTTCATAAGTATTGTAATTTTCATTTGATTTCGATTTTACCCTCATTTTACCTTTTACCAGACTGGCTTTTACTTTTGTATGTGCTCACTTTTATCTGTCAGCTTTTACCCTGAAGAAGGCAACTTGTGTGTTGCCGAAACGTCGGTATATTTTAAATAAAGATCGTTAGAAGACAAAGAGTACTGGTTGAACTGCCTCCTTTATAAAATTATACATACATACATACATACATACATACATACATACATACATACATACATACATACATACATACATACATACATACATACATACATACATACATACATACATACACACACACACACATACACACACACATATACATACATACATACATACATGCATACATACATACATACATACATACATACATACATACATACATACATACATACATACATACATACATACATACATACATACATACATACATACATACATACAGACAGACAGACAGACAGACAGACATACATACAGACATACATACATACATAGTCTTTCGGCCTGGTTTTGCCCTTTGGACAAGCGCAGCAACTTCCATTAAAAGGTCTTGGCCAATTAGAATCATCTAAGACGATGACTTCTACCACGTGTTTAACACACACACCATCTCTTGTGGTCTGCAAAAGATAATGCTTTGCTCAGCAAGAATACTAACTTAGAAAGAAGGCATAGCATATGGTTGACTCAAACAAGCGTTCGATAAAACTATATCATTATTGTTTCCTCTTTTTATAAACCACTACAGACGGACTTTTTCAAATGACCTTAGCCTGCTAGAAGCTATCTTCCTCATTTTATCGTACATGTGAGAATTGAATTCATTACAAACTTTTACTTACATTGAATTGATCGTAACAGAGGACACTCAGCGTATAATGTTGGTCGATGTCATAGTCAAGATAGCCTGAAAGGTACACCGTGCCATTGTCGCTTACGCGGAATCTCCCATCCTGCATGAATGAATGAATGAGTGAAGGATGAATGAGAAAGAAAGATCGAATGATTTAATGAATCGATGAATCGATGGATGAATGAATGAATGAATGAATGAATGAATGAAATTAGATTTACATGCATATGAAATAGATCTCGTTTGAACCATTATGTTTTACAAAGACATTGAACAGATGATGGTATTGACGATTGGAAGATTTCGCGAATACGTGTATTTCCTGGTTTATCATACACTGCATGCTTTATTTATTCGTTGCATCATGATCCTAGTGTCGCGAAAAACACCATTTTTTAGTTGAAACTGTAATCATAGCTTTGGAAATTGGTCACATGCATGTTCCAGTCTTTGAACAACGACTTCTGAAACATAATTCATAACTTAAAACCCCAAAGCACTCTTTTAATTTTCAAGAGGTATTTCTCTACGAGCACACAAAATACTTGAGAAAAATAAAAATAAACTTAATACGAGTCCCTGCCATGGACAGAACACTTCTGCAAATCGAGGGAAATGTGCATACATTTAAGTCAAAAAGTAAACATTTAGGCGTTTACAACTTTGAGATCAGTTTAGGGAAGGGTATCCTAGCAATAAAAAGTGTCACAAACCTTGTTCGTACTGTCTTCTATGAAGAAATGATTACACATGTTAGTACTCAATGATGGCATACTGTAAACCTCTGTACCAATAGGAGATATCTGTCGATAAGTGTAGAACAATTTACTATTAGCCTAATTAGATATTGGAAAGAAAAACATTGAATTAATAGTGATCCATTCATTATACAAAAATAATGAGTCAAAAGTCGTATTACACAATTATTATAAGACAAACACTGTGCAGCATATCACAAAGTTCCGGTACACGTGACGCAAAGTCGTGAAAGAAAGGTACATGTAGCTAAGATTAATTGACATTATTTCTGCTAATACTTGTTTAGTCATAGCTAAGCCACGTGATCTTTGAAAATCTCGCCAAAACTAAAATTGTTTAGATAATATAATGACGCGGCCTTATCAAAATTATATCATTTCAATACGAAGTATGATGTTTTCACATTGACACTGACAGAGAAAGAGAAAGGTTAGTTTTGTTTAAAAAGTTTATTAAAACTAGCATAAACCACTGGAAAACCAACGTACCTCTGTTAAATTATTTGTGTACAAACTTCCTTCCACTAGTGAGCCACAAAATGTATCACCTGAAACGAAAATTATAGATGAAATGTATGTATGTATGTATGTATGTATGTATGTATGTATGTATGTATGTATGTATGTATGTATGTATGTATGTATGTATGTATGTATGTATGTATGTGTGTGTGCGCGTGTGCGCGTGCGTGCGTGCATGCATGCATGCATGCATGTATGTATGTATGTATGTATGTATGTATGTATGTATGTATGTATGCATGCATGCATGTGAGGGTGTTTGTGTATGTATGTATGTATGTATGTATGTATGTGTGTATGTATGTATCTATGTATCTATGTATCTATGTATGTACGTACGCATGCATGCATGCATGCATGCATGCAATTATCTATCTATCTATCTACCTACCTACCAATCTATCTATCTATCTATCTATCTATCTATCTATCTATATATCTAATTATGTATCTATGTACCTACCTATCTTTCTATATATGCATCTACGTATCTATCATCTATGTATCTATCTATCTATCAATATATATATATATATATATATATATATATATATATATATTTTGTGTGTGTGTGTGTGTGTGTGTGTGTGTGTATGTCAAGAAGGCTGTGCCATGTTATCTTCTGCTTTATTCATACCGGTCTGCAAGCCCGTCACACCTTACTCCTGTTCTGATGTACATCCATACAAATTGACTAGCAGCTGCATTCAATTGTACTATTCAGTTTGTGATATAAGTGATATTGCTCTCCAATTAGTTGAAAACATGAACACTTGATTGTGAATGAAATACTATCGAAATCGAAATCATCAATATAAAGTCCTGAAACTAACACCCGGCAAACACTGATTATGTGAATGTAGTGTTTAACGGGCAATTTTCTAAGGATGAAACTTTGTAAACAAACACATATATTGTCATTGATTTCAGTGTAGATTTCTGCAGAAAGTGTGAGTGGGAGATCTTTTGAAAATATTTACCAAATAATGAGACGGGAAATGCCATCAGAAATAATAATCATTTGATTACAAAATAGTATTTTCTCAATTCCGTTGCATCACATTACATTTGTCAGGGACAGGTTCATAATTTGTTTCAGAATCTTTCTGACATTAGACAATACCAAGTGATTGTCTCATAACACTAAAGGCCATATCCAAAGTTTTATTTCATCTGAAAAATTATCTCGCGGTATCAAGTATAACTAATATTTTCTGAAAACTATTTTACACTACCTAGTGTCTCATAGTTATCTGAACGTCATGTCGTAGTAGCTTAAACAGGAACTTCCCCTTTAAAAGCAGGATTATCGTAAGTCTAGGCAAATGTAGAAAAAAAACACGCTACGGATCAGACGTACCGTGTTTGGTCCCAGAATCCCATAACTTTGCCAAGTTTCAGGCGTTCATTGTCACTGAATCTTGCATATGATGTCTGTGAATATATAGCGACTACTCTTGAGTCGCAAATAAACTTTTAAAATGTTCCGTTTTTTGTCGGAGAACGCATGTGTTTCAAAATGTTTTCCCTGTACGACTATTTGTCTCCTCTTTGCATATGTCGAGAAAGTGCCCATCATGATTATTCAAATTTATCACACGGTAAAAGCGATGCTGTGAGAATTAAAAAACTCCCGCCAAGGGAATGCAAATGGCTGCGTCATCAGTAATCCCCCTATTGTGCGCCCACGGTCCTGTAACTTCCCGTTTAAGCTTGTTTATTAAGATAACGTGCGAAAAATCTGGTAACGGTATGTGTTCTGAGATGACTAGTAAAGGCCAATATCTAAATTTACAATAAGAAGCACATAAATAGAAAAACAACAACAAAAACAAAAACCAAAAAAACCAAAAACTTTCATCAGAGAACCATTCAATTACCCTCTAAAGATTTCAAACATTGTAAAACTGAGTACATGAAATAGACAGTTAATCTTCAGAAGACCAAACCTCCCTTACAACAATGTGAAAAGGGCAAATTTTTGAATCAAAGACATCTTCTCCTTTTTGGTGAATTTTACCAAACGATCCACTTATATATATATGCTTTATTCATTACAAAGCAACAGAACTAAAATGTCTCCCCCAGAAAAGGAAACGATGTCTCTTCGCGCCCTGCAATGTACCCCAATGATGTGATGGGCCTTGAAGAAGAAGTAAATATACATCCTTTAACCTATAACTTGGCACTTTCATATGTTCTCTACACCTTAGACTAATGCCCCCATACGATTAGAGAAGAATACTATGCCCGACAAGTTAGCTCCACCTCTAGGATGTAAATATACTCATTTGATTCAGACCAATTAATATATTAAACATTGATTCATTGCATAAATAAGTTATTTTAGGTCCAGGTACATGATGAAATCTCGTTGAATTGTTCCTCTCCGACCAGAATAACATTTCAAATGTAATTTAGTTGTTTTTTATACTTTGATCTCACTGAGATTTACCAAAATCTTTTATGTTCTCTGATTTCCATATCAAAATAGCATTTCATTTCCGGAAAAAACTCTCTATTCCCTGGTTTTATCCTGACCGTCTTATGGGTATTTGACCTAATAATAAAACACATAAACTTTTACAAAAATGTTCTTGTCAAGTACTGACAAGTAGCAGAATTGCTCCCATTTTATATTACCATGATTTTTAGGCTACCAACAGAGTGCTAGAGAAAAATAGAGACAGAGTGATGTCACTGATGAGGATGTAATGTCGGCAACGTGGCTTTAAGGTTGAACTGTACAATGCATAGAGGAGTATTGTGTGTGTGTGTGTGTGTGTGTGTGTGTGTGTGTGTGTGTGTGTGTAAGTTGAAATGAGGAGGTTCGATTCTAAAAATCGTCCAAACAACAAGGAACTCTCGTTGGTTAATGAGAAGTAGTGTGCTACCATAGTCTCCCAATGTGAACAAAATGAATACTATAGGGAAATGATCAACCAACCATCAAAATGGCCAAAACAGTGATGTAAGAAAGTTACTTGCCTGTACGAAAGGTGTTATCGACGTTGCCGGCCTGAAGGCTTAGGGATACATAGATAAAAAAAGATAACATTTGTACAATCTCCATTATCCTGCGATTCATTGTTCACGTGCCTCAAAACTGGTGCTGCGGAATACGAATGAAGGTTCAAATAGTGTATTTTGCGCAGGTGCTAAATATTTACCTGGCCTTTTACATGCAAATATAGTGAAACGAGGAAGTAAAATAAGGATTATCTCATGAAGTTATTTAAGTGACATATTTACATACAAATGTACTTAAGTATCTTTGACTGCTTCCGCATCGAATATTCTTTATCACATATCTGCAATTGCACAATAGAGGGCGAGAGTCGAGTTTGTGGTACACCTTTCGGTTGTCCACAGATACTACTCCGTTGACCTGAAATATCTTGGTCAACTCGATATCTGTGTCTGCTACTGTGTGTCTGAATGGGTTCAGGTCCTATGATGCTTGGAATATTCTTTTGGGAGATCATCCAGAGCACTCGTTATCATCGCTTGTCTTACCGTCATCATGTCATCATGGAGATGAAGCTCAGCGCAATGCAAATTTTATATAAACAATGAATGAAGATGGCGTGACTTTATGTCAGGGATCGATGCATGCAGCCGAGTCCATGTTCTACTCCTATATATTGATTGTAGAACTACTTAAACCGTCAAGGTTGCAAACGGATATCAGTTGTGTAACGGTGAGGCTTTAATTTAAAAAAGGTCCGAAAGGCTTTAAACAATGAGCAAAGTATTTACTAACGTTTAGATATTATATCATTTTTGTACGTTTTTCAGGATTTCATTAAATCTTCGCTTAATCTTTATATACAATGTTACATTCTATAAAAGCACTAGGCGTCAAAGTACAACAGTCGAGGAAGTCCATTTTGCTCAACGTGTTCCTCTGTTGATTCCGATTTTTAGTGTATTGAAGGCATTGATGTAGGTCATTATGTTAGACGCTATGGCTCTTGTATTGAAGTACCAGGCTATAGTAACGCTAAGGAGTGCTTTTATTGCTAGATGTAGCCAATTTTTAGATCCATCTTTTGGTTTGTTTTTTACCATTTTCACGCGACGATATGAACCTAGTAATATGAAAACCACATTGATCGTAAATGCTATAATATTCACATCTGTTGCCGTTAACAGCTTCGACAAAATATTTTAGCTTAATTTATTTTGCAAGAAACTTTCATAAACATTTCACACGTACGTGTTTCTTGCAAGTTTCCGTAAAGCGGCCGATAATTCGTCGACATTGTGTACTCTGAACATAACAATACTTCTTTCAGGTAATATATTCATTTAATACTTCTCAAGAATGATTATCTACTTGCTAGTTGCTTGGTCATCTTTGTTTGTCTGCTTCATTACCAGCCATAACAGAAATTGCAATACTGCACACCTTTGGACCGACGTTTCTAATAACGAAATGTATTTCTTTTACTGCATCGAGCCTTAATGAATGATCAGGCAGTGATATATAAAATATCAATACTCGAATAACACAAGATTTGCGGTCACTCGCTGTTGCAAGCTATGTCGACATATGCATAAGTTTTATATACAAACAAGGAGTTACAAAAGTCACTCCAAAAAATGTGATGAAAAGCTTCTGAAAAAGCTCAAAATGTTAGCGAATTGACGACTAGTTACAGAGTTGGGCTGAAAATGGTAGCAGAGCACTTTAGCTATCATTATAGCACATTACGTTTAAGGAAAGGATAAAGAAACTATAGCATTTTATTGTTTGTTGTTTATGTTTTCGTCGAGCGATAAATATGTGAACCCTACCCTATCGTTGAAATCCAAGATGGCGTCCAAGACGGCACCAAATGAACCCCATGGGACAATATTTGATTTTGGGAACATCAAAATTCATTAACTATAGACCCTAAGGATTACAAAAATGTAGGTTCAAAAAATATATCAATGGGGTGCATGACAACCCTGCCTTCCGACCCGACTACTTTAGCTATAATATCGATATAGCACATTACTTTTAAAGAAAGGATAAAAAAACTCGACCTTGCTTCGTTTTGCGCGGCCATGCTGGATGTCAAACATATTTAAGAAGTTCACAAAGATCATTTTCTTATTTTGATTAATGTCAAGCATTAAGACATCGATTTATGATTTCCAAACTTCTGCACTTTATTGATTTTGGAGCATTGGGCCTAGGTCTATACGGTTACATTTTAGAAAACATCATATTTTTTAAAATAATACAATCATTTGGTAGTAAAGGAAATAAAATAATTTCATATGTATGTATGTATGTATGTATGTATGTATGTATGTATGTATGTATGTATGTATGTATGTATGTATGTATGTATGTATGTATGTATGTATGTATGTATGTATGTATGTATGTATGTATGTATGTATGTATGTATGTATGTATGTATGTATGTATGTATGTATGTATGTATGTTTGTATGTATGTGTGTATGTATGTATGTATGTATGTATGTATGTATGTATGTATGTATGTATCTATCTATCTATCTATCTATCTATCTATCTATCTATCTATCTATCTATCTATCTATCTATCTATCTATCTATCTATCTATCTATCTATCTATCTATCTATCTATCTATGTATCGATGTATGTATTTATGTATATATGTATGTATCTATATATCTATGTTTGTGAGTACGTTTCTTTATAAACAAGTCAACAGTAACTCTGTTATATTATTTTGTATTTCAGTCATATTTGTATACAAGCTCAGCATCTTTTCCATTGAGAAGAAGTTCGTTGGACGGTATTATCTTCGTGATGTAGCAGAAGACTTGCAGCACTCTAAAGCGTATTTTAATGTACAGTCAAAAATATCTAGCATATAAATAACGTTCCATGGAAGGCATCTATGGGATAATCAACCTTGTGGTAGAAGTCCATTCGTGAAGTATTGCATTGCGTAAAAGCGATTCGTCCCTCTACTCATCGAGGCCCGTTAGATCTGGTAGAGTGGCTGTGAAGAATCTCTGTAATAAATACAATTGAAAGCACATTACTTTGAGAATGCATGGACATATTATTTGTGACATATCTGTAAGGCAAACAGATAACTTTATCAATGACACCTTCGACCTATACGTAAATGATGCATCTTATGGAATTTTCTAGCTCCTATTTAATCCTTAGACCTCACTTGCGCCTTTCCACTGCGAGCGATTTCCTCCGCATGAATTCGACATACATTCTTGTCATAACCTGAGGAATTCCATTTAGTTGACATTAATCCTTTCAGGTGAGGACAATTTATCTATCTATCTATCTATCTATCTATCTATCTATCTATCTATCTATCTATCTATCTATCTATCTATCTATCTGTCTGTCTGTCTGTCTGTCTATCTGTCTGTCTATCTTTCTGTCTATCTATCTATTTATCTATCTATCTAGTATCTATCTGTCTATCTGTCTATCTGTCTATCTAGCTGTCTTTTGTCTACAGGTCGCCTGGATAACTGTGCTGCCTTATATGCATATATGTGCACTGTTACTAATGTAAGATCATTCCTATTCTTAACTGAATTTAGAACAAAACAAAAACAATGACAACAACAAAACAAGAACGCCGACGTGTTCACCTCCTCGTGTCTGGACACCTCTTCCAAATGATCGGCCAGGTCTTTGGCATTCGGCCTGTCTACAGGTTTCAACTGCCAACATCTCAGCATAATATTGTACCTTTAACACAATAAGTGCCAAACGCGATATGGTTACTGTAGTACACACTTATATAATGATATATTATACGAATTAAACGCCATTAAGAAATTTTAAATGGGTAAAAGGTATAATGAGAGCTAACGTTTGTGTTTTTGTAAAGTTAGACAATATATGTCATGATGATAAGAATGCTACTGTGTTTAACATATTGAACTGTGTCACATGGCACATTTTGCAGGGTATTCTTGCAGACATCCGCATCAAAATTACACATTGACAGAAGGATTCGGTAAGCAATCTTTTCTAATTTGAGACTACCGTTTTTGCAAATTAAAATTAATTTTCTGTGCAAATACACAATCAAAAAATATAATACTCACAATCTGTCTGTACACGTTTCTGGTTGACCAAGTCTTTGTCCGTTCAAAAGAAATTTGACCATTTCCGTGACTGGCACATTTGTGAACGGTGTTTCGCCTTTAAAAAATGATGTTCTAAAGTTAGACCAAGTCTGTTATGAATGCTTTGAAATTACTTTCCTTTTCGGTAGGATAGGTTGCATTTTTTCAAGTTTCAACATAATTTGTACTGGAACATATTTTTAAAACAACTTTTTTCTTGAAGGTAATGCTTGTAACAGTTATTCGTGTAATCGATTTTAAAGCAATGTAACGATCATATTTCCTCTACCATAAAATCTGAAATTTATATACTTCCTAAATATAGTAAAAGTTAACTCACCTAGAGTTGCAATTTCCCACAGCAAGACTCCATACGACCATCTGCCACGTAATAAAAAAAACAAGGTCATTAGTCGTTCCTAAATGAAGCCCTCCCCCTTTATCAAACGATATCAAATGTAGTAATCATTCCCCTAAGCTTCTATTCATCTTCTTATCAAATCAGCTATATTTTCTGTCCATTCGTTTCTTCCATTTCGCCGAGTCATTATGAGTAAGGAAACGGTTGAACGTTTAAGGAACTGTTTGTAAAAGACTTCACTGAAAGTGGCACATATGTATCGCAAAGAAAATATATAGTTTCTTAATAATGGATGAGTTTCCTCTTTTCACATGGGTGAATGAGAGACGCATTGTCGATACCATATCATGAAATACAGTAGGCCTACCTACTGGAAACCAATAAGAACTTTCCACATGTAAATACAAAACATGGAAGGAAGTGAAAGATACTTCATTTAATCGAAGTATACTGTCACTTAGAGATGGTGAATGCAATGTTTAACTTCAGCGTGTTTAATGTTCTTCTCTGTGTGATGGAATTCCCCAATACCAAATTTTCAGAAAAAGACAAGAGTTGTATTAATGATAAGCAACCACTGTTTATGGCTATAACATGTTTTAAACCCTTACATGTCACTTTTTTGGTCGTGCACACCAACTTGTAGGAATTCCGGGGCCATCCATTTTAATGGCAGTGGACCATGGACTTGTGACTGCCACAAAGAAAAAAATGTAAACGATCTATTGAAAAAGAGTGTGAAACCAGATATAAACCACATGATTGACTCTTTAGCACGTCCAATTACGGAAGCTATATTGTTTTGCCGTCGACTGTCTGTTCACGTATACTATGCCTATGATACGTTCATGAACATTTGTGTATTTTGATTCGATATCTCATAATAAAGGATGATTGTATCTACATTAAATTTGCTAAACGAATATTTTTTTCCGCAATACCTAAGTAATTTTCGGGGGTTTGTTTGTGGAGGGATGGGGTTGGCTGTTCATTTGTAAGTGAACTTATATTGACGGTAACGTGATATATAGGGCAATCTCTAGTACTCTGTAGTTGAACTCTTATTTTTGATGATACGGCCCAATGTAACCGTCAAGGCGCCGTTTTGTATAATTTGTTGTCTTAAAGACGAGAGGAAAATACACCATATTAAACATATACTTATTACCATGCCTCGCACTACCACCCAATACGACAACTATGTGATAGACTAAGTATACACGAACAGACAAGTTGGTAGTAGTACGATATAGTATGACACATTGTTATTTGATTTACCGAGCAATCTTATGGAATATACATTAAAGGTAGTCATTCTGTAATATTCTTTGTATGAGAAGAGTGACTGTGCTTCATATGCTATTGTAATCTTCCAATAGCAATATCTATGCATTGGAGCGTCTACAGAGACGTGCAATGAGACTTATTCTTGACACTGTTCCGCTTCTTTCCACTTATCAAATGTATACTCAGCTTCATTGGCTGCCCATTGACTTGAAACTCCGTTTTAACCGTATGGCCCAAATTTACAGAGCAACTCACAATCTAACCCCTGACTACATAACCAGTATGTTCAATAAGTATATCGCTTCCAGATCACTTCGTTCTTCCAATCAGAACCTCCTTAAAGTTCCCAAAGCACGTACACTTCTTTATCAAAACACCTCGTCTGTTGCGGGCGTGGATGAATATAACAATTTCCCTAAACCAATCAGGGACTCTGAGTCACTGACTAGTTTTTAGAAATCTTGTAACAACTTTTTGTATTCTATTTACTTGTCTGATGCCTCTTCGTGGTTTTTTATATTTTTACTTCTGTGTTTTTGTGTTTTTAAGTAGGTGCTGCAATATGATTTTCTTTTGTCTATTCGACCTCCATGAAAAGAGGTGTTTCACCTATGGAGTTATCGAGTTAAGATAAAGATTAATAATAATTATAATAATAATGACAATAGGGATAGATATGGCGGTCGTACGTTTTCTATTTCTTCATGGCCATGACATTTATTTGGTAAAACAAAGCGGACTTTTTCTGATTAATTTAGATAGGAATGTTCAAATGCACCCACTGGGCAATTTTCGAATATGCTGGTTTAGGGCCCATTTCACACTGCTATCAGTGCTAAAATAGTATTTTAGCATCGGCTGAAAGAGCAGTTCATATGAGAATGACGCATGGTAGCACAGTATAATATCAAATAAACTTTAGGCGCGAAATAGTTATTGTGCCATGAACATTTTTCAAAAAGTGTCTTTAACTCTCTAAACGTGGAATTTCGATTTGTAGATATAGAAAGTCATAATTACCCACTTGTCTTTACAATATTTTCCAGTTTCATAAATATCCCGACTTAAACCAAAATCACCAATTTTGGCAACGTAGTCTTCCATTATCAGAACATTTCTACAAGCAATGTCACGATGAATGAACTGAAAAAAGATACATAGTATTTGCGAATTATATTCTACAAAATCGTGGACGATTCCCCGTTGACAATCTTATATAATGCCACAAACATGTGAGAAATTTTGCTTGATTTGGTCCTTACACCTGAGACAGTCATTCATGGGCAGTTCCAGTTATTCGATTAGTACATGGTGTCAATTTTACCTGGCTAGAAGTTGCTCTGGATTTCTGCAGAACAGCATATTGTGTGTTGATGTCTGACAGATGCTGAGAAATAATAGTTAAATTAAAGTTTTCAACAGTGTACCCAGGGAAATACGCTTACGCCTACCATATATAATGATTGCAAGGTGACGCAAAACAGTTACAAAATGTTATGCGCGCTGTTGTTTCTAAGGAGTGTGTGTGCACGTAATAAACGTGGCATTTATCAATTCAAGATAATAAAACAAACCATATTTTCTTCCAAGTGTTGCAGGGCTAATGTTACATCCCTTGAGATTCTTACGAGCTTCTCTTCTTCCAGTCGCGACACATTTTTGCTTCTCAAACCCCGCAGATAGCTTAACAGGTCACCTCGTGCTGCATACTCGATGACTATGTACTTGGGGTCTACATGTGACCATAGACAGAATTAACAAGTAATATATTACATCGCACATTGTGACCTCTTTATAAATTACGTTGTGACTGTTTTACAAAAATATTAATATTATTATGTCTGTAAAGCCCGCGACTAGCTCATATTCTAAGATAATCTTGCAGTGATAAGCGCGAAACGGAAAATTAATTCGGCGATATAATAACGGAAAACGTAAGCGTAAACTATAAAAATAAATCCAAAAGTCAAAAAATGCTTACCGCCAGATACAACTATTCCAAGAAGGCTGATGATATTTGGATGACCATGCAATCTCTTCAAACATGCTATCTCATGGCAAAAGTCACGGTATGAGATCGAAAGACAGTGACGTCTGTCTGTGAAATATGGAAATGTAATATTTAGACGAAGTTGTTGCTAGCAAACATGACACTTGCTATATCTGCGATATTGTCCTACACTGGATGGAAATGATTTATTGAAACAGTCCATTTGTATAATGTCGTTTATCTGGACACACGTACACATAGCTGTTAATGTCGAACTATATTCCATTTGGATTACTAACACTTGTTATATATAATCCACTCGACATATACAATAATGTAAATGAACAAAGAAACCGTTATATACGCAAAGGCCGTTTTTAGATAATTAATCATAATTTGAGTGAAACACTCAGAACATCAATGAGATGTATATTATCCTTCGCACATTCTACAAACGTTGTGACTGCTTTTCTTCACGAGAATCCTTTAACGTCCTCGTTGCAAGAACAAAAATCTACGAAACTTACTTGTAATCAATGACTTTAAGGCCACCATGAGAGTTCCATTTCCTCTTCGAAGTTCTGCTAGTTCGCTCCTTCCAAATTCTCCAAACCCAATTTCTTTTCTAACTTTTATATCTTTCCTTTTCAGTACCCATGTGTCCAGATCGGGATGCTCATGAAATAGATCCTGTCATCGCAAGGATGGGGAAATTCAATGTATTTAAGAGAAGCACAATATAAAAGACAGTCACAAACAGTAGAAAATGCTTCGTGGAAAGCCTGAGAAGTCTTAAAATACATGAGTAGATAAATATAAAAATTAAAAAATAAGAAAAAGATTACTTCAGGAGTAACTTTTCATAATGGCATATTGTAGAATTAATGAACATGTACATGTGGTCATTTCGCCTTCTGCGAATATATGCAGGAATCGAAAGACAAAGCCGGCATATTGCAAGGTTTTCGAACCTTATGTATAAATTGGAGACGATAAGAGCAATGACTGTTGCTAGCATTACCTCTATGAAACTGTCGAATTCCGTATCAATGATTGTTTTAAATCCATGGTGTCTGCCTCTATAACAGTAGGCAACACATGCTATGCATGCACACAGAGACAATGTACCGCTAACCACACCGAGAACAGCGATCACGAAAGCCTCGTTTCCTGTTTTATCTGAAATTCACAGAAATATTTGTATTAATTCGGACAAAACCAGCTACAACATTTAAAAACAACAACAACAACAACGACAACAACAACAACAACAACATCATCATCATCAACATCATCATCATCATCATCATCATCATCATCATCATCGTCATCGTCATCGTCAGCATCATCATCATCGTCAACGGAGACGTATCTCAGATTTGTGATGTACAGTATTGTTGGATGGAAAGAGACGTCAAGTGGGCATCAATGAGCGCTCACTGACGTGACTACATATCCGAAACATTAATTAAGGAATTGATTATTTCTTCCTAGTTAAAATAACAATTCATTATGCTTCTTGCTTGTATCCATTACGGCTATTTAGCAATTTTTTATTCATAAGCTTTTTATTCGAGTCACATAAAAGGGAAAACAATCGCATTCTTTATTACTGTCGGAGGTATCAACAAAGTAACATAACAATATGATCAATGTATCAGTGAAATAACAAGTCATCGTTGTGGAACGTTAGTTTTCTTTATAAACCTAAGATTGACGTCGCGACACTTTCAATTTTAAATATCACATAAAATAAATAAAATGAATGTAGCCTGTCTTACCTGACCGGTCGACTAATGAAAGGCGTATAAAGAGCCAAACACTAGTAATGCATTTCATTTGATATCGGACGTTCGCCGATAGAAAACATAGAATATTTTAGGTGATGTATGCTATTTGAATATCTATCAATATATAACACAGATAGTTTCAATATAGACGTTTAGTTCAGTTTCATATGATAGTTGCCCTGCGTTTCTTCTCACAAACACACAACATGAAAACATTAAACCGAATAAACAATTAATCAAATATACATTGGTACTGTTGGTATTGTTGGTACTGTTGCCTGCAGTTATTTTTACAAGTAGCGCAGAATGATTGGCTGAAAGACCATTGACAGCTTGCCTTGCGAAGTAATTTAGAGACTTGGAGATTTTACATCAGTGGCCTATTTCTTTTAAGTCATGTTCGACTTTCAAATTGATGTTTGCTTTTTTGCCAGCAACAGTCATCGTGAACTCAACTATTAATTACCTGCAGGCAGAAGATCAGTTTCACTTTCAGGCAGAAGTTCAGTTTCGCCCGAAGGTAGAAGATCAGGTTCCTCGCAAAGACATTTTCCAATTTTTTCATCACAGACAGGATCTATATCCATGTCACATTTACATTGAATATGGCAGTACGATCCACATGTCGCTGTCATACACGTGCAGTGGCCATTCTCCGGATTGCAGGTTGAATTGTTCTCACATAAACACTGTGAAGTGCAGTTACTACCAAACCAACCTGATGGACATACTGAAACAAGAAAAATGAAAACTATATTGTTTAAAATAGTTTTGTTATATGCAATTTACACACACATTTATCTTCAGTACAATCACTTAATTGTTTTGGAAATTTGGTCTGACTTTCTTTGTCCTATAAGAGGGCAACTGGCATTAAAGGTAGTTTCATAGTTTTATCGGTATGGTAAGTTGGAGTCAATGGTGTTGTCGTTCATTTCGAGACATCATTAAGAACGTTACATAAATAATTCTGAACGCCTCGCCAGGACGTTTATTTGAATACGTATTCAAAATATTTACAAAACTTCAGATTAACACCATATACTACATGCAATTGTCTAACATCTGAATGACATACACCTTTGTGCAAGCTTCATTGACAGCAGCTTAACTTTTGCAAAGTTCTGCTACGATCACTATCCGTTATTCCGTGACCTTCTATAGTTGTCCTACACTCGGTGATCATAGTGTCCACCTTAGATCACACTGAAACCTTCAGGCTGGGACAACGAATCCGGTTTGTTTTAGAGAAAAACGCGGCCATTAGCGTTGCCATTGCATGAGAAAAATCAGTTTTAGTGTAACTTGACGAAAGAAATAAACATATAAAATTTGAAATACTGCAATTCCTAGTCAAGTACGGCACTCCACTAAAGGAGTAAACCAATAATTTTATTTCATGAGATTATTAGTCAGCCTTTGGTTGCAAAGACAAAACTCAAACAAACCTAAATGAGTTCTAAACTATTCGCTCTTTTTTCATGCGGAATGAAAAAGTTACTCAGATACCTCTATCACAATGGGTACCCATCCAACCAGCCTGACAAATACAGCCTCGATATCGATCACATTCGGCACTATTTTCACAGCTACAGAGTAGGTCACAATTTTCGCCATAGTAATTTTTATGGCAACCTGGAAATTTGGTCCGTAAATACGTTAATAAATAGATACATAGATAAATACGTAGAAAAATACGTACCTGCTTACGCATACATACATACATACATACATACATACATGTCCTACACTTCGATTAAATTGACTCTGAGTTCATGGGCCATTTCCACACTTGTCAAGGAGGTGTATTGTGTTTCACTGGTGTTACGGTAATACTACATATGTACATTGTGTATGTTTTTTTGGAAATAAATAGGAATTTTATGTATGTATGTATGTATGTATGTATGTATGTATGTATGTATGTATGTATGTACAAGTAGAATTACCTCTACCTACCTTTTGCAGATAATATTTTTGTAGCCGTGATATTATTTCCACTTGAGTCAATTACGGAACATACATATATGCCAGCGAAGTCATCTTTAAAGTTTGATATTGTCAAATGAGTGATATTTAATCTGAAAATCATGTGAGAGAGAGAGAGAGAGAGAGAGAGAGAGAGAGAGAGAGAGAGAGAGAGAGAGAGAGTGAGAGTGAGAGTGAGAGAGACAGACAGACAGACAGACAGACAGACAGACAGAGACAGAGACAGACAGACAGACACAGACAGACAGACAGACAGACAGACAGAAAGACAGATACAGAGAGAGACAGAGAGAGACAGGGAGTGTTATTAGAAGAGTTCATCGATTTCTCGTGCTTCGTGTATTGCATGCATATTCTTTTAGATACGAGGAGAGGTTTCAACAAAATAAAGGTCAAGAGAAAGAAACATTGCAAGCCTTAAAATTCCGACTTTGTAGACACGTAGATGTCAAATGCATTTTATAAATGTTGATAGTTTATGTCGGTCAATGAAGTGATTTAGCTAGTTCATAGAGAAAAAAATGTTACAAACACAAATTATCAAATAAGTACGGTGTCCATCTACCGTTGAATGTTTGAAGATAGGCTTGAATCTCATCAATTCAAAAGATTCTTTCTTCATTTTATTCCATTGGAGAGCATTAAAATATAAAGATCTGTACATCGAATTCTCTCGGGCAGAATTTTGAGTAATTGATTGATTGAATGGTTGATTGATTGATTTATTGATTGATTGATTGATTGATTGATTGATAATATTTCTTACGTTGTGTTAACACTGGATGTGAAATGATTTTTCTCATTCAGGAATTCGTCGGAACCATTCAAGTACCATGATATCGGAGTATTTATCAATTTAATGTTGTATATATTGGCCTGCATTTCAACGTAGTCACCTGTGTAAACTTCCAATCCTGTTGCGTTCAAAACAACTTCGCTGCGACCTAACAAAAATAAAAGTATGTTGAGCTCCCAGGCACAAATCAAACCATTCGTTTTTCAACGATGAGTATTGTTCCGTTGTTTTTATGTAACTATAAGATGTGTATTTTCGCGAAAGAATCCCCAAAAATCAGTTATTTTGAGTTCTGTCTGCAGACACTACAAGATGCATATAAGTAGTCATAGACTGATTAATCATCAAAAACAGAACGAAGGTGTACATTTTTGATCTCACGTTATCTTGTTCTAACAGCCAACTTCTATTCATGTTAGCATCACTTACTTTTACCGTTAACATGTACATTTGAACCTACGCAAGCAATCGCCTCATCATTTTGTTAAATGCTAAGCTTACTTGGCCTTCGTATTTCGGTTTTGGTATTTCTTATGAACAGTTTATTATAATTGTAAAAACTAAGAGGTTGTTCGAAAAAGACAACAGCTGTCACTTTATGTCATGTTGACCTCTTTAATATTTGTCTAATGTAAGTCTAAACTATTTTCCTTTCATAATAAAAGATGTTAATAACATCAGAAATGAATACAATTCTTGTTCAAAACACAAAGTATCTTATACATCTACACGGTCAGCATTCTCTGCATTACCTTAATGAGGAAAGAACTTCAGTCATGACATTAAAACAGCGCATAAAATTAACATCTAATTTAAGTTCTCAACAAAGGAAAACAGAAGAAGCTGAGGGGATAGTATATTATGTACTGGAAGTGAAGATTGATCGGTTCTTTCTTTGTACAACAGGTGCGAATTTCCCCGTAATAGTACTCACGGATATCACATGCAGGTCCCTGCCAACCAGGAGCACACTTACATGAACCTATCACCGCATGACAAGTCGCTCCATTTTTGCAAATGCAAACCTCAGAACAATCTACTCCGTAGTAACCATCTGGGCATCCTTGGATTACAGAAAATGATAAATTGCAGAAAAGGGTTAGAGTTTATATTCAAAAGCGTCCCGTCTCCGTTTGTGTCGGACAATTGAGCGGCAAAACCAAACTTCACGTCATAAAGACAAAAAAGTGTCTGACAGTCAGATCTGTACATATATTTAGTGTTGAAAACGGGTTCTAAAACCCCCTGAAATGGGCCTGCTTACAGGAAATTACATATTTTTATACTCTGCGAAATGGTATTTCCAAATATAGTAAATTATAGGCCAGCGTTTCTTACCGAGTATCCTGATACCCCAGGTAATCGTGTACACATAATCCCTACCAGGTACTGCACCATCACATGAAAATATTGGTTCTATTTGGTAGATAAGTCGGTAAACTTCATCCGATAAATGAACTTGAATGAATCGATCATCTCGTCTTGTCAAGAACCAGACTTCTTTTTGTAGATGTGGTGGTAAACTATTTATAGACTGCAAGATCAAGGTATTGAAATTCGAGATACGTGATGGAAGTATCGAGTTGACGTTTAGGAACAGTACTGTAACAATAAAACGTACTGATGTGATACATGTCCTTTTATCTTCTGGATTAAGTATTGAAATAAAAGAAAGCTGGTTCAGAAACATAATAGGTGGCTTGAGCAAAGAGGGATCTGACCAAGCCAGGACGAGGGCTTGGGAATTTTATAATTCTACCCTTCTGCCGATGGGTTTAATGCAGGTTGGTCAAGTACATTATATATTTACCTTGAAAAGCCTGTAGAGGTACCAATAAATAAACCTTTACTGTGAAAAAGTTTAAAGATATGCGTTCAATATAAACATGCTTGACACTGATTTGTGGCAATTGGGTAAGAAAATGTCTTTAAAATTAAGAACTTTGTTTAATTTTACACCGAATTTGTCTACAATCGGCCAAATTCCTATCGAAATATGAGATTTTGTGTAATTGTTACGGGTAAGAATCACTACATGAAGGTATTTGATGCAATATTGTCAAAAAACACATGAACAATATTCGTATTTGAATGACAATATTTGAGCTTTAGTATATTTTTGGTCACTCATTATATATTTCAAAAGCCAAACTTCCCTGACTCAAACGTTATCAATAATATTACAGAAAATCATGTATTTTGTCTCGTTACTTATTAACATTCACACAAAAATAAGACGTTTTATGGAAATTAATCAGATTTACGTGATTTACGTTAAAACAGGTGCGTTTGTGGTGAATTGATAGAAAACAACAAATGTCCGTTTTTGCACGTTTGTATCATTTGCAAAATGTTGCAGGTAAAAGATTGACTCCACATATTCCTGATATATTTTCATCCTTCTATCCGGATGTAGTTTCAATTATGTTTATTTAAGCTTCCATTTTTTTTTTTTTTGAGAAACACCTAGACTGCAGCTGTAGCACATAATATTCCGTTTGCTTTCAGTATCTACAAAACGTACTTAAATGGGCGTGCCAAGTCATGATCATGAAAATTTAGAATGTTTAACTTGTGAGCATTGGCATTGCATTCACGGTAATCGATCAACGATCAAGATTCTAATATTTATGATGCTAT
Organism: Ptychodera flava; assembly: GCF_041260155.1. Lineage (NCBI taxonomy): Eukaryota > Metazoa > Hemichordata > Enteropneusta > Ptychoderidae > Ptychodera > Ptychodera flava. Next base: position 44,784,675 of record NC_091936.1, read on the forward strand.
ACGTGCAAACCATTTCTAAACGAATAATATAATGTGATATAATATATTAAACAAATGATATATGATGTGATACAATATATAACATATGTAATGATATAATATGATATGATATGGTAAAATCTGATATGACAGAGTATTATAAAATATAATTAAGTAAATAGAATAGAATAGATTAGAATAGAATAGAATGTAATAGAATAGAATAGAATAGTAAACACCTATTACCTGGTTAAGAGGGCTATAGGGCCCGTCTATTACCCCGAGGGGGCGTGTGTTACCAGAAACACATTGCTATTCCCCGAGGCCGTAGGCCGAGGGGTACAGCGATGCGTTCTGGTAACGCACGGCCACGAGAAGTAATGAAGGGGCGCTATAGCAAGAAAAAGACCAGGTTATAGGTGTTTTATAACACACTACACGCTCATGTTGTATTTAAGCAATAAAGCACACCTATAGCGATGGTATACCACGAGATTTCGACCAGTTCACGACATATATGCACGAGCGATAGCGAGTGCATACATGAAGTGAACTGGTCAAAATCGAGTGGTGTACCTTCGCTGGGTGTGATTTATTGCTATTACATCATAACGGTATGTTGAAATTGTGGCATGGCTCGCGCCTTTGGCAGCCGTGGTATATAGCGAATATACCACGGTTCTTTTCGCGTCTCGACCAATCAGATCGCTGCATTAGCGCCATCAATATGCTGGTATGATATAATATGTTATAGTTTATAACGTGTTTAAATATTTTGCACAACAACAATCCATTATGACAAATTTACTTGGCGATATTTCCATAGCGCTTACAGATGTACGTGGTACCACTTTCTTTCAAAAAATATTCTCAGCATGCCTATCAAAAATCCTTTGTTGCACTTGAATCTTTTCGATGATAAGCTTTTCAAGTCCTACGCTATTGGAATGTTCGAAAACGTTGGGAAATCAGTTTTAGAGAGAGGCTCGTCGCTCATCCCGGATGCACATCACGCTCTGTATAGTCACCTGCCGATGTTGAAAAATTGCAGACGACACTACGGTCACGTGACCGGTCACTTTTCCATTTTCGTGACGTATTCTTGCGAATCACGACACGGAATGAGCATGTCGTGTGTTATAGAATAGAATAGAATAGAATAGAATAGAATAGAATAGAATATATATGTAACGTAATGTACCATACTATAATATTATGTTACATAGTATGACATAAGATAATCATATATAATCTTATATTTTTATGTAATTTAAAACAATTTTTCACCTCATATAATCGTAGCCGTCCACCATACATAGTCTTACGGTATTCACTGTTTAAGGTCGTACAGGAAAAAGAGATGATATTGAAGGGGACAACGCTGCTGAAAAGTCCGATAAGATTTTGAAGCTGGAAACCGTCTATGATTACATACATTGTGATACGACCTAGAAAGATTGATTTAAAATAGGGGATATCAATTACAATCGAAACCACTTTCTAGCTCTTCCTCGATTGAAAAGAGGTGATATATATGATTCGGAAGGATGAAGCATATTTAGTTATTGTTCATAAAAACGACCAACATTTGTTTGCTTCTGATGTGCTGTGGGCTCGGGAGGTTACATCTGATTGGTCGATTGTCACTATTCACAACAACTAAAGGGGTCTATTCCGTAGAATTCAATAATAACGGTAAGATTCAATCAATCTTTTGGATAACAGCTTCTGAGATGCTGCACATTAGCCCCAAGTTTGTCGTGGTTTTACTGCAACGAAATATCGATGAAAAAGTTTTATGTTTGTAACCAATAAAATATATATATTGACACATGAATGAAATTAGTGTTTGTCTTTTGTTAAGTACATCAACTGTAGTGTGGGTTTTAGTTTGAACATAATCAATTAGGAAACTTCTTACAGTCGTCTGTGCTGTCTGCGTAAACTCTTTCGCGCCAAAAATTCAAACCCGCCATTCCAAACGATGCCTTTTCCTCTCCAAGCAAGATCTCGGCGACGAAAGGCTGAAAAAGAGAATTAAACGTTAAAATATGACGCCTATATGGCGTGCCAAAGAGACTTGCATCACCGCTGAAAATCGATAGGCTATTTCATTTATGACTTGTTCAAAAAAATGCACCGAAATTAACATAACAACTTCTCAGTCTTTTACAATAATTTCGGGATCCTGTTTATCAATACAAAATTGAATGATACTGTTCTTAAGTTTGATATCAATTGAAGCATAAACTGAATTGAAAGTATGTCTTACTATTCATGAGGTATGAACCGTGGTACACTGGGGACGTAAATTTAAAGACGTTCCATAGTAACCTAGGACTGCAAATATTTTTTCATCTTGACCGCCTGACCTAAATTTGGTCCCTTTCGCTTCTACAAATCTTTACTATTGCAAAACCTTTACAACATCACCCATATGTTCATTATATTGCAAATGGAAATAGCACTGAAAATAACACTAAAAACAAACGCCACAAGATATTAGATATATTGATTTTAGCTTCTGTTGAATATCCATATACTACAGCAAAATTTATATACAAAAAAATATGTTTCCCGCCTGTATGTTTATCAAGCCAAAGGTGCTTTACATTCAAAAGACGCTGAACTGATGAAAAATTCCTTTTTAGTCCGCATCAGTCAAGATGCAAGAACCAGAAATATTCTTTCTACAAGTATCCTCTCACTTAAAAGGCTCCCTGCAAGCCAATAACCAGATACGAACTGAATATGCTCACGTTTTTTTAATGAGTAGTACGCTTCACAGAACAATAAGATATCTGTTATATCACTATATGTAGCAGGTTTTATCAACTTTGCATAGTACCCTCCGAGTATAATCATTAATCACAAAACTGTGTTTAATATGCAAATGAGCTGTTAATTGACTTGAAACTGCTCAATGCTTCATTGGACAATTAGATATCCATCAGATCAACATTTGTAGCACGTATCATTAAATTTAATGCTGTACTTTTAGAGTAATATCACTAATTAATATCACTTAACTAAGTTGACACTATTCAATGTTTCATAGCACAAATAAATATTTATCACATCAATATCTGTAGCAGGTTTCACAAAATTTCGTACCATAATTTCAGAGTTATATACCTAATTAAAAAGTTTATTAAATGTGCAAATGAACCATTAATTAACTTCACACTATAAAATGCTTTACAACGCAGTCAGATATCTGTCGGATCACTTGAAGCAGTTTTCATCACATTTGATGCAGTTATTTCGGAGTTATATGACTAATAACCAAAACTTCATAAAATATGCTAATGAGCTTTTTATTAACTTGACACTGCACAATGCTTCTCATTACAATTTGATATTTATCAGTTCAACATCTGTAGCAAGTTTCATCAAATTTAATGCTATAATTTTGGAGTAATATCACTAATTACAAAGTTCATTAAATATGCAAATGAACCCTTAATTAATTCCCAACAGCCAAATGCTTTACACCACAAGTAGCTATCTGTCTGATCAGTATCTGCAGCAGATTTCATCACATTTGGTTCGGTTATTTCGGAGTTATATGACTAATTACAAAACTTCATAAATCACGTAAATGAGCTATTTTTTAACTTGACACTGCCGAATGCTTCTAAATATAATTAGATATATATCAGATCAATATTTGTTGCTCGTATCATCAAGTTTGGTGCAGGAATTTCAGAGTTATGTCACTGAGAACAAAATTTCATTAAATATTCAAATGAGCAGATAATTGTCATGACATTCACAGTATCATCCGAATGTTCTGATATTTTCGTATGTCAAAAGTTTCATGAAATTGTGTGCAGTATGTCTTGATATATGTCTACACTGTCATCACCGTCTCCATAGGGAAACCATTGTACAAAAAAAATGATATTGAATAACTTCATTAATATAAAAGCCACACTAAACAAAATCTAATCAGTTCTTGCAAGAAGCATATGGCACCTGTGTACCAAATGTGACTTGAATCTGTTCAGGCCTTTTTGAGTTATCGTGTAAACAAACAGACAGACATACACACACACTCTCACACACACACACACACACACACACACACACGGACATATAGACAGACATCGCTATGACATTAGCCTACGTGTGTCAACACGTGAGCTTAAATCATTATGAGCAGCCCACGATCTTTTCAAGCGTGAGGAGGTATATGATGAAACCTTTAATGACCTTTGATGACTTTTACAAAGCGCCCTCTTACATCGACGCTTCCGCCGTACTACCTGGGGCCGAAAAAAAAAACGAACACAGTTCTTCGTTACTATTATTAGTTCGGTCATAATGGATCATTTTTGAAGATTATTAAAAATTAAGTAATGGACACATAAAGTAATTTCATTTTTATATAGACGTACACATACATAGTCTCTCGACCGGGACTTGCCCTTTTGACAGGCACAGCAGCTTTCATTAAAAGGTCTCGGCCAATGTGCATCATCTACGACGAAAACTTCAACCTTGTGCCTAACACATACGCTGCCGGCCGTATTCTGCAAAATCAAATACATTGCTTGTTTTGAGAACACTGGAGAGACAAAGATAATCAAATTGTAAACACAAAGATGTCTGTTTGTTAGAATGATGCCGAGGTTAACCTCAATGCCCGACGAAACATCTTTTACCATTATAAACTAGTTGAAACGAAACGAAACATAACCGAATCGAACTTATTACTATATCATGATATGAGGCAGCAAACCGTAGCGATAAGGGTTTTACAACGTTTAAATTGGGACTGAAGTTTACTGCAAAGAGATATTGTAACACGATTGGAACTAATTTGGGACAATTGGATTTTCATATTTTTCAAATTTCTCAAAAGTGTTAGGTGCCGTATAGCTGAATGTTACAATATTGCAAATTACTTACAAAAACAAGTGTGTAACGTTAAAAGGAAACCAGATGAGATTACATTTGTAGATGAAATCGACATTACTTCACCATTCAATTATCCCAAATTAGGTCCAATCGTGTTTTGTAAACTTACATTGAGTCCATTATAGGATAAGACACTCAGCGTATAATTTTGATCGATTTCATAGTCGAGATATCCCGAAAGGTACACAGTGCCATTGCTGCTCACTTTGAACCTCTCATCCTGAATGAAATAAAATGTGTAAACCTATGAACAAAATCTCGTTCGAGTCACTGCGCTCGTAATGACAATGGACTGATCTTAATACCATCGCCAGGAGAAATGCAATTCGTTTGTTCAAAGATACCCTGCCCAGTACATAAATCATCTGCTCGTCGCAATACAGCTTGCATTCAGGTCAATAAGTAACAATGGGCTTGGAAACACATTTCCACGCTTTTCATGACATCTGTCGAATACAAGCAAAGAAAGTTTTACAAACCTTGTTCGTACTGTCTTCTATAAAGAAATGATGGGAAAGGTTACTACTTAATGTTGGTAAAGTATGAACTTCTGTGCCGATAGGAGATACCTGACGATAAATATAAAAACAAAGTTACACACCATTGTAAATAAGCCAAAATGTTAACAGCACAAGAAAGCACTACATGGAATAAACGAAAAAATTAATACTATTTGATGAAACGGTTGGATATCTGCGACATCGAAAAGATATAAATTGAGTTTAAGTTACCCAAAAAATAGCAGGAAGGGACATTAACTTGCCATTATATAGAAATATCTGTGAAATTTAATCAATGCACATCGGTATCAGTCAAATCAATTGAATTTAATCAACCGCGAGATTCGACATGTTTGCATTTCAAAATGAGTAAAATATTTGACGGCCGTTCTGAAATAAGCTATTTAAGCAATAAAGCACACCCAGTGACGGTAAACCACGAGATTTTGACCATCTTACAGCATATATGCACGAGCGATAGCAAGTGCCTTTATGGAGCGAACTGGTCAAAATCGAGTGGTATACCGTCGCTGGGTGTGATTTATTGCTAATATATCATAACAGTATATTGAAATTCTGTAGTGGAACGTTAAAAACGGTTTTTTTTCTCGAGCTGAGAGCTCGCGCGTAAGTCAGCCGTGGTACATCGTCGATATACAACGGTTCTTTTCGCGTCTCGACCAATAAGATTGGTAGAGACACACACATCGTGTGTGTTGCTATGTTTGCGCTATGAATATACTGGTATGATATTATTAAGAATAGAACACACCCAGCGACGGTATACCACGAGATTTTGACCAGTTCGCCCCATATATGCACGAGCGATAGCGTCTCGACCAACCAGATCGCTGTATTTGCGTCATCAATATACTGGTAGGATATGATAGTGATTTTATCATATCAGTATATTGATCGCGCGAATAAAGTGATGTGATTAATCGAGACGTGAAAATAATCTTTCTATATTCGCGATATAGCACATGTCACGCGTGAGCTCTATCTCGACAAAATTTATTGTATATTGTTGGCGCGAATAACGTGATGTGGTTGGTCGAGAAGTGAAAATAGCCGTTTTACATTCGCGATATAGCACGGTTGTATCACGCGCGAGCTGTCATTCAGAGGAATTTCCCCCTTTTACCGTTTCACGCCTTTATTCCACTTCACTGTTATGATACGGTGATTCGATCAAATTCGAACTCACAACGCACGGCACCCAGTGACATAGTGGAGAAGCCACAAACAAAACCGCTTGGCAAAATCCCCAATCTCAAAAAAGATTGGTTTACTAACCGATCTTATAATTGTTACATGTTTCTTTCTGACTCCGACCCCTCCACAAGCTGTAGAGTTCGTGAAGCACTCACGTTAGTACAGTCACTATCACACATCGCACAAAACTTTATCGAGGCAATGGATACATCGCTTAACCTGGGCGAAAGACAGCCTCGGGGACAATTCTATCCACCAGGAGAACTATCAACCCAGGGAGAAAAATACGGTGTATCAATCGGGTTTGAACTTACAGTAATAGCAACAAACCACCCAAACAACAAGTATACCACTCGTTGCTGACCAAGTTCGATTCTATCCACATGAGCAATCACTGTTGCTCGGGCATATATGTCGTGATCTGGTCAAAATCTCGTGAAATTGTCAAATTCTCGATACCAAAGGTCTCGTCAAGGACTCACAGGGGCTTGCAAATTTGATAAATTGTGAATAAAGTTTATCACTTCAACATAAGGTACAGTGTCGTTGCAGGAAGCTACATATAGTGGCATTAGTGATGGTTACTCTGTTAAAATATTGAAACTTTAGCATAGTTACATTGAAAGTAATAGGATTAAAATGGCTTTATGTTACCTCTTTTAACATTCTTGAATAGAACTGTCCTTCAACTATTGTGTCACACATGTCAAGATCTGCAATAAAAATCGGATATGAGATAAGACTAACTATAAATACAGCTGCCAAAAATGCTTATAATGAATATAAGAGTTTAAGTAAAACTTCTCATCAAGATTGCACTCTTTGTTCGAGATGTTTTGAATGTATGTATGTATGTATGTATGTATGTATGTATGTATGTATGTATGTATGTATGTATGTATGTATGTATGTATGTATGTATGTATGTATGTCTGTCTGTCTGTCTGTCTGTCTGTCTGTCTGTATGTATGTATGTAGTATATATGTATGTATGTATATATGTATATATGTATCATTCATACATGCATGCATGCACGCAAAATCACGTACGTATGTATGTATGCAAGCACGCATACACGTACACAAGAATGCATGTATGTATGTATGTATGTATGTATGTATGTATGTATGTATGTATGTATGTATGTATGTATGTGTGTGTGTGCGTGTGCGTGCGTGCGTGCGTGCGTGTGTGTGTATGTATGTATGTATGTATGTATGTATGTATGTATGTATGTATGTATGTATGTATGTATGTTAGCTGTGGAAACGCAGCTATCTGTTGACGGAGTACCATGTATCGCTATGCGGATCATCACAAGGTCAACCTCGCCACGGATAGCTGCAGGCCAACTAGCGGCGAAAATGGGTCCATTACGACGACGCCACTTGTGTCGGAACTTTGAAAGGCAACATAATTCAAAGTTAGGGTAATTTAATAAAATGACCTATACCTGCCTGAACTCTGTTTATTGCTCATTCCCTAACTCCTTTTGTGAACAAAATCTCTGGTTCGTTTACGTAATTCTGCTGATTTTCCAAATAGTACTCAAGATTTTTACTCTGACTGGCCTTCACACTATTCACGTTTAAACGCGCGACATCCTTATTAGCATATCAATAGAAGTCAAAGTACGCTGCTGTTATTTGCTGCGCTTTTTTACTTTTCGTATTTATTTGACATCAAGTTTCCCACCATATTTGGTTTTCATCAAACCGTGACGTTACGATAACTGCTGTTCTCCTAGTTAAAGAAAAATACTTAAAATGAGAAAGGTAAATGAGAAAAGTCGAAATTTCGGCAAAATAATGCGTTGTCAAAGGAACATACAGTGTTGCTGAGTCAAAAAATATTGAAATAGTAGAGTAGTCCGCTCTTTAAATATGAAAGTTTTATACCTTTACTAGAGGTGCATGGTATCGACGTTGGTTTGGAGTACTGTTTTCAGCGTGGGTTCAAAATATCTACCCTGAATTTTTACAGGTCTATGTGGCGAAATAAGGCAGTGAGATATCTGACAACTTTGTGAGCTCTACTTTAGCAAGTGGAAAATTTAAAGCTTCCACTTTAAATAAATCAAGAACATAAAACAATAAAATACACTCTCTTTACTTCCTTCTGCTTTATTAGCTAGTCAAACTACTAGAGCGTGAATCACCGGAGAAGAGGATATAAAACAAACAAGTTCAAAAACAGCGCTAGCAAGTTTCTATTTGAGCAGGCGATGGAAAATGGCTCCTCAATTTCATACTATTATTATTACTCATACAAAGAATCCAGAATAAAAGTACATTATTATACAATTGTTACCTATGCCCTGTATTGTGTCTGTACTGAGTTCAGTGACATGATTTATCATGTTGATTTGCATGTCAATAAGTGATACGCCTTGTTGATTTGCATATGAAAGGAATGATCAGCGCGTCTTTCTTTCATTCAATTGAATATTTGCATATGAAAAAGTGATACGACCTGTTGATTTACATAACAAAGCCTGATACGGCCTGTTGATTTGCATACCGGACTACTTACATGGTGGCGCCCTAATCAAAACAAACCATGGTGCCCGTCTATGATTTTGACTTTGACTACGATATCATGTCCGATCTCCAAAAGTGGCAGGGTTTTGAAGCAAAGGGAAATGCGGGGTAACTAAATAAAACACATGTGTCGATATCGGATTAACCTGCTAGTAGTGCTACCAATTTGAACAAATTAAAGAGCAGAGCATCACACCGTACGGGCACTGACAGATCGATGACAGTCCAGCTGTTTGCATGAACACATAGACGCGCAGACAAGCAATATGCTATCGGACATGTCGGAGGACCGGCAAATTCAAAAGCACAACTTTCAAAAATATCATGTATTCATGGTAAATGCGTTCTGGAAAATAATACCAAACACAACACTTGCATGTACCGTACCGATTCGGTAGATATCCTAAATGTTTGATGACAGAGTTCAAGCATTTCTCTGCTCAACCGTAAAATTATTGTCAATGAGCCAGCTGATAGATTACGTCAGACGCTAGTATATCAATCCGCCTTAGCAAGATGACGCAAATAAATGTAGTCCATCAAGAAAAACCACTGTGAAACGTATCATATTTTAATATACGAGATTTATTCATTCAATTACGTGGGCATAGGTATATGATAAAGAGGTTATCCCTCGATATCACCTCTTGGTAGGGTCGTATTGCTGCTCGTGCGGTTGTGGGCCGCATCACACTCGTCTTCGACTCGTGTGATGCGGCCACAACCTCACTCGCAGCAATACGACCCCACCAAGAGGTGATATCGAGGGATATCCTCATATTATTATACAATTGTTATCAACTGAGACGACGGTAATTCACGCACTCTATGGCTGTTTCAGCATCACATACACTTGTCTCGATTTATCTATAGTTGCTATACAGGGTAGTCAGTAAAGGTCGCTCTAGGCCTTCAGATAAGGCGGTTCATAGTTAAAGGCTGGTCACCGAGCTTATGGGTTAATTTATTAGTCTCCTAAATACCTGTATGTGAGTATTGCATTTGCGCGATACAAATAGGTGTTCTTTATTGCCACTTAGCCAATGTTTAGTTGACTTACACACTATCATGAATTCACATATTTTGTCACAGGAGAATGAGCATAGCTGGGATTTTGAGTTCAGGCGTTAACCCCATGAAGGCACTTCGTCTGCTGCAGTTAGCTGCTGCTTTCTACTGAGATTTTGACCATTGAATTGCAGCTGGCACTGGAACAAAAGATAGTAACTAAGCCCCAGGGCGTAAAAGTCCCGCCAAATCATCTTTTGCTATATAAAGCCCACAATGGATGATCGAAATACTCTAATGGCAATAATGTAGTTTTCACTTTGGGATGTAACAAACTAGATATAAAAAAAACTGAAAATCCATTGTTTAGTAATCTAAGCTTAATCACTTCACGACCACTGTAATGATAAAACATATATTATGCAATGTCATATTAAATATTAAGCTTTCATTCTCAACCTGACTAAGCATATCGGATTGTGTTCTTTGTTTGAATTAGAAACTGACATAAACATCTCACGCACTTCCGTACAAAAATGCGTCATCAGGTCAATTCACGATGAATATCGTGTTCTGTGGCTCTATCAATACTGCTTTTTGATGATCTTGGGTCTAAACGCCTACTCCATTTGTAGTATAGTTTTCACAGTGATAATTCGCCAACTAGCCTATTTCTTGGTCATCTTCTTCCGTATACCATAACATGGAGTACAATATATTGCGCATGTTTCTACCGAATTTTCTATCAACTAAAACTATTCCTTGATTGTAACAATCGGTGATAAAAAGTCAAACAATGATTACTTTCTCTATGTATCCGAGAATTTGATCGTGATTAATCAATAAATGAAAATATTTGTGGCCAAATGAAAGATGTTTTGCGCTTTCTTGCGGAAGACTGTCAACATATATGTATAATTTTTTTATAAACAGATAAATTTCAACAGCACATTCATTCTGCACGTTTACAATGATAAGATTTAGGGAAGAAAAACTAAATATAAAAGGCAATGAGCGACTTGGTACATATCTGACCTGAAAAATCATAGCAACTACTCGAGTTTGCAAATCACTTTAAATTGCAAACCTCATGGCAAGGAATTTTAATTTTAACAAACATTTTATGGGTCCATCAAGTTCAACAGGAGCCGGTTAATTTATTTTAACGCAGTTACCACAACAGATTCCGATCTTCCACCAGATTGATGCAATTGATGGATGCCTTGTTCAAATTGTTTTAACGCCAGGGGCTGCTCAGTCAACCAGTTGAAAGGCTCCGTACAAGTGAAATTTCTAGTGGTGTTAAAAAGTGTTGACAAACTGTAAATGAATGCGACACTACCACGTGCTCTAATAATAGCTTTTGGAATTTAGTTAAACGTCAAATGTTCCACAGCCTTGAGATTTCGCATAACCTTATTCGACAATTACTGCCGCACTTCTTCGACATGACGGCAAAAAATTGAAGCAAAAAATGCTGAAATGAGAAAGTTTCATTTTACAGAAGTTGCCGCATCAACATAGAAATATTTACGATAATGGAACATGCTTTATGACATTCATCTCTCCACCGTAAAGTATATTTAAATATCAGGACAAATTTATGCTGAAATACAATAGTTACTTACCTTGACTATAGGTGGCATAGACATTTCCAGCCTTAAAGCTGACCGATGCATACATGCAAAAGGACAATAATTTGACATACTCCATGATTCCACAGCGGCCTTATACACACGCCATATCACTGGCACTGGGGCATACAAGTGCAGTGTTTGAATGTCAGCCCTGCGCCAAATATTTACCTTGCTCTTTGTATGTATATTATATATGCGGCAAAAAACGGAAGTACGATAGCGATGATCTCATAAACTCTTTTTGAGTCAGTGGTTAGTTTTGAAACGCTAGTTTCGAAATAAAACGAGAACAAAACAAAGCAAACAAAAAGACAATCACAGTAGATTGCTATGTTTTCTTCTGCTTTTTAACTGCCCGGATTAGTAGCAAGTGGTATGACGATTTACCACAACGCACAATGACAATGGAACAAATAATGACGTCACACAGCATAGAAGACGTCCTTTTGGAAAATCCGTTCATAGTATCTTTTCATGGTGACTTGTGACTTAGACCTTGATCTCTTTGCATATGGATAACCCACTTATTTCTACTGCCGTAGTTTCTTTGTTTGTTTTTTTTTGTGTTTGTTTGTTTTTATTTTACATATAGAGCATTACAGGCAGACTTTTTTAAATAAAAATTCATCAAAAGTCGTCTAGAGTTTGACATAATCAGTCTTGAATCATCATTTTATCAAATTTAGTAGTTCGGAATGATGATGTTGTGTCATGTGGTATTTTCATTGGTAAAGTTTGTATATTTCGCACTATCTTCAATATCTTCTAGCGTCGCATACGTCTCATCAGTTATCTGCAGTTATGCAATCGGGAAGTAGGTAAAGGTTTCTGCCATCTATGAGATGTAACGGTAAATAGTTAAAAACTGGCCGCCGAACTTACTGTTCAAGTATTAGCCATGTATAAGCGATGGACGAGGCTCAGTGCAGCGCGTCATTAAAGTCCCGTGAGCGGTGACCTCGCAACTTGTGAACACAACTGACATCATCGATGATGCCAGTCACCACGATATATGTGTTAAAGAAGTTTTTGTGGTCACCGATCACATGACTTGTTACTGACACGCTGTACCGAACTTCGTCCATCGCTCGTACGCTATGAAAAGAACGGTTTCCGAGTTTTCATGTCAGAAATAGCGTAAAAGTCAAAACCAGCCCGTAAAAGGCAGAAATCCCGTCAAAAAATACCACAGCTATGACCCACAACTAGTTAATTTCCAATTTAGTAGTTTTTAAATTTACAAATTATAGCAAAGTAAGGTTACATTTTGTATCTCCGTCGTATGGTAATCTAAGCTGTTTCAAACCACGACAATGGTAATGGTAAGGCACAAGATGTGGAATGCCATTTTAAGGTGAGATGACCCGATTAGATATGCTTATTAGATATAATTATATCATACCAGTATACTGATGGCGCTAATACAGCGATCTGATCAAGACGCGAAAAGAACCATTGTATATTGGCGATGTACCACGGCTGGCATACGTGCGAGCTCTCAGCCTGAGCAAAAATCCGTTTTTGACGTTCCTCGCCAAAATTTCAATTTCTCGATTTTGACCAGTTTATTCCATATATGCACTCGCTATCGCTTGTGCATATACGTCGTGAACTGGTCAAAATCTCGTGGTATACCGTCGCTGGGTGTGATTTATTGCTTAATCATCTCATAATTAGGTTTTCTTTGCAACGAAATCGAAATTAAGCAATCACCATAACCTGCATATATAGTAAAGGTCTAAAAGAATTGCTACCTCAAAATGACATTGCTTTATCAAACATTACCTAAGGACACAATTTTGAATTGGTTTGAATACGATCTACAATAATTGCCCTGAGAACTGGATGATACGCACTAGCCTTTTACTGTAACATTACCTACAAAATCAACTTACAAAGAAAATAAATAAAAATTCATTAACTTTATTATTTTAATAACGTTTAACATAAAACACGATCTTAAAAAGAAAGCCGTGACGAAATATGTCTGGAGTGTAACTGGGAAACCATTGCATCTTCAGGAGTCTGAAAGCATTCTTAGAATAAAAATTACTTAATGACTCAAATTGCAATGTTAAAACGATGAGAAATAAACTGAATGACTTTTTGTAAGAAAAATGTTTGGCATAAAATTCATCTTTGAAACCAATGATTAATAATAATTTTATTGATTAGGAACATCGCAGCTTTTAATTTACACTTATCAGGCTTCGTATATTTAGTAACTACATTTTGAAGTATTGAAACGCTTTTCAAGAGGAAAATATGATATAAGTATACAGATGTTCTGGTGGGTTCATGTTAAAATGTTTTGCGGTATGTTCGATTGGAGCGTTGAGTAAAAAATTTCGTGCATAAATGGTCCGCCATGTTGTATTCTACCTCAACCACATGCTCTGCAACTTCTTATATAGTTGATTTGAAAAGGGGATTTGTGATGAAGTAACGTCTCTATGATGTAGCATAAGACTGATACTGTAGACCTTTTTTCCTTGCCAACGTAATAAAACGTTATCTTAAATTGTTAGTCAGTTCCCTCGAAGGCACAATATTGTGAATTGAACATGCGGTGTAAGATTATTTGACAATAAGTGTATCGTGTCAGGATGATTCATCACACTACACTTCGAGTTCAAGTAGATCAGGCACAATGTCTGTGAAGAATCTCTGAAATGATAATCACAGAAAGAATATTAATCTAATATAATTTATGAATATTACATGATTTGAGCAATATTATTTAAGCAAAGATATAACGCAATACTTGATAAATGACATCACTGACGTACGTCGTACATATATGATAGGCGTTGACGAACATCGAAGGTACTCTGCAAATAGTAGGTTCTTCCTATAGCGAAGTCTTTCCTTCGCACAAGCTGACCTAATTTTTTCTGTAGGAATTAATTTCATTAATTTTTACTTGTGTGCTTTCAAGTAAGACCTATGCAGCTTATCCGTCTGTCTCTCTATCAGTCTGTCTGCCTGTCAGTCTGTCCGTCCGTCCATCTATCCATCAATTCAAACATCCGCCAATCCATCCATCTATCTATCTATCTATCTATCTATCTATCTATCTATCTATCTATCTATCTATCTATCTATCTATCTAACTAGTATCTATCTATCTCTCTCTCTATATATATACATATGCCTATCTATCTATCTATCTATGTCTGTCTATCGATCTATTTATTTATCCGTTTATCTGTCCGGTACATTTTATTTGTCTCCTTGATATCTGTGCTGCCCTACACTGTACCGTTTTCGTAGTGATATAGGATATTTCGTAGAACAACTATTTTAAATGAACATTTCCTTTCAAAATACCTAAAATAAAACAACAACAAAGCAAGAACGCCGATATGTTTACCTCCTCATTTCTGGACAGTTCTTCCAAGTGATCTGTTAGGTCTTTCGCATTTGGTCTGTCTATGGGTTTCAACCGCCAACATCTCAGCATAACATTGTACCTTTAACACAATAAGTGCCGATCGCGTTAATAGATACCGTGATATAAAATTATATGCCAGTATTTAATACTAATCAAACGCTAGCAAGAAAAAAAAGAGTGGAAAAGCATACAAAGAGAAGTAACCTTTTTGTGTTTGTACAGGTCGACAATATATGTCACGATTAATAGAATGCTACAGTGTATTTCACATATTAAAGTGTCACACATTTAACATTTTGCAGGGTATTCTTGTAGGCATCTGCATCAAAATTACAAATTCACAGAAGAGATTCTGCAAGCAATCTCGTCGTATTTGAAAGTAAACTACTGACTCTGCCAAGTGAAGTCAAAGGTCAATCTTCAACTTTTTCGTTGCGAATACTCGATCACAAAAAATAATACTTACAATCTGTCTGTACAATTTTCAGGTTGACCAAGTCTTTGTCCATCGAGAAGGAATCTGACAATTTCAGTGGCTGGCACATTTGTAAACGGTGGTTCCCCTAAGAAATTATAACGATCTAAAGTCAGACGTTAAAGTCTGTAATGAACGCTGAATTTGTTTTTCTGGTCCTGAATGATAGGCTAGTTTGTATTTAACAAGTTTCTAGATAAATTGTACTGGATATAGTTTTGAAATTTTTTCTTGACGTAGTGCTGTAACAGTTTTTAACATAATATCTGAAATTGTGCATCTTAAATATAATAAACGTTCACTTGCCTAGAGTTGCAATTTCCCACAGCAAGACTCCATACGACCAGCTGTGAAGTAATAAAAAATCGTTCGCATTTAAAAATGAAGCGACCTTTGTCAAATAATATCAAACATGAAATTATTCCCGTAAGTCACCGGTCATCTTCTAATCGTCTATATTTTCTGTCTACTCCTCTATTCAATTTTGCCGAGTCATTATGAACTAGTTAAAACTCCTTAAGTATAGAAACGCTAAAAGCTTTAGCTACTGTTTTTGATAGACTTCTATCGCTTGAAGGGTATGTAGATATCATGGAATTCGAAGAAAATATAGATACTATTCATAATGGATAGGTTCCCTAGTTTCCCCAGGGTGAATCGAAAGTCACTGTCGATATCATACCGTGAACAAGGCCTACCTACTGAAAACCAACGCGAGAAACTAAACATATGTACACACATGGTATGAAATGCATGAAACGGCTTCATTCCATCGATATACTGTCACCAAAGAGAGGATGAATTCATTGTTTGACTAATCTTCAGCATGTTGTAAGATTCCTTCCTGTGTTGCCGAATTCCCAAAAGACAAAATTTAAAGAAAAAGATAGGAGTTGTGTAAACGATGAGCGTCCGCTGTTTATGATTATGTCATGCTTTGAATCCTTACATGTCGCTTTTCTGGTCGTGCACACCAACTTGTAGGAATTCCGGCGACATCCATTTCAGTGGCAGTGGACCATGTAATTGTGACTGTCACAAAGAATAAAATGTAACCCATTTATTGAAATCGAGTTTGAAACCAAGTAAAATACCATATAATTGCTTCTGCAGCTTATTCCATTATGGAAGCTATCATTCTGCCCTCGGCTGTCTGTTCACCTATGTTATGCCAATGGTATGCTCGTGAACATTTGTGTATTTTGGTTCGATACCTCATGATAAAGGCTGATTAGATATAATTATATGACATTTACTACACAAGTGTGTTACCGCAATAACTGAATCGTTTTCGTTTTTTTGTTTTTTTTGTTTTGTTGCTCATGTTTTACTAAACTAATATTGACGGCGAATGGTTTTTTTTAACTAGGGTAGCCTATATGTGAGCACAATCGTAAACATTTTGGCTGTACAGCAAGGTAACTTGATATATAGGGTAATCTGTAGTACTATGTCGTTTAATGCTTATTTCCATAATACAGCCAACTATAACCGCAAGCGCGCCATTCTGTATCATTTGTTTCGAAGACATTATTAGACAAGAAGAAAATACACCCTGACGACAACTACATGTCACTATATGCATTGCACTTCCACCAAATACGACAACTATATGATAGACTTATACATACAATGATAGACATGTTGGTAATAGTATCATATAGTATAAGACGTTATTTGTTCTACTAAGCAATCTTACAAAATATAGCTCAAAGGTAGATATTCTGTTATATTCATTGTATAATGACAGCCAGTCATATGCACTACAATAGTAATGACAATAGGGCTAAATATGGCGGCCGTAATTCTTTTATTGCTTAAGGTATTGACTTTTTTAATCTAAAAATTCTCTGGCAGTTAATAAGCTCAGAACCCCCGTAAATTATACATTTTCTGAAGGCCTAGATATGAGGAAACATTTTGGTAACCGCAGTGTCACGTGAAAGGTAATTTACATAACATTTAAAAAATCAGTTTTCCCTATGTTTTGTCTCAATATTTCAAAATATCTTACATCAACATGCTGGAATACAAGCTAATTATCCACTAGAGAATGTTGGCTTAAAAAGGTCAATTACTTGTCTTGGAACCTAAAGGCCATGACGTTTGTCGATTTTTTTGGTTTTAAAATATTGAAGACACAATTCACAATGAGAATAATCTCTATGATTGCGCGATGTGTATTAAAATTATAGCAGCTAAATGGATACCAATTTTTTTTTACATTTTCGGTTCCAGAGCCAATAATATACTTCTGTCAGTTTCTTTCAGAATCACCAACAGCAAGATGCTGTGCATATACAGATACAGAATAATGTCATACAATGGATAAATTACCAAAATGGTACAAAATTTCTCTTTAAACTTGTCAGTAAATTCAGCTCACATTTTGTTTTCTTGGTCCATAGTTGCAGTTATAGGAAAGGGAGCATATTTAATATATTCTGTAAACCTGCGGTTTTGATTTTATGTAATAATTTCATTAGAGTAGTTACCTTTCTTAGTTAATCTATTGAGTCAAATTTTAGAGCGGTACATATAAGAAAATAATATCAAATAAACTTTACGCGCGAAAAATGTATTGTGCACTGGACATTTTTGAAAACGTTTCTGTAATCTCTAAACGGCGAATTTCGATTGGTACATATAGAGAGTTATAATTACCCATTTATCTTTACAATACTTTCCAGTTTCATAAATATCCCGACTTAAACCAAAATCACCAATTTTGGCTACGTAGTCTTCCATTATAAGAACGTTTCTACTGGCAATGTCACGATGGATGACCTGAAAGAAGATACATATGATTTGCGAATTATATTCTATATAATCGTTGACTGTTTTCCCATGACACAGTGTTTATGTCATAAACATGTGAGAAATTTAGCATGATTTCGTCCTATACCTGAGACAATCATTCATGGGCAGTTTCAATTGTTCGATTAGTACAGTAAATTAGGCCTATGATATGTCAATTTTACGCAGTAAGAAGATTGCTCTGGATTTCTGCAGAGCGGCACATAGTATTGCTCTCTGACAGATACGAAAAAATAAAGTTAAAACAAAGTTTTCATAGGTGTACTAAGAGAAATACGCTTATAGTATATAATTTTTGCAAGCTGAGACAAAACCAACGACGGAATATTATATACGCTGGTCTTGCCAGTGACTGCTGATGTTGATACATAGGGCACGTAATAAGCGTGACATTTATCAATTCAAGATGATGAAACAAACCATATTTTCTTCCAAGTACTGCAGGGCTAATGTTACATCCCTTGCGATTCTTACGAGCCTCCCTTCTTCCAGTCGTGACACATTTTTGCTTCTCAAACCCTGCAGATAGCTTAACAGATCACCTCGGGCTGCATACTCGACGACTATATACTTAGGATCTACACTTGACAATGTAGAGAATACAAGGACTAATGTATTACGGCATAATAAAATCTGTGCTGAGATCTTCGCAGATTGTGACCTCTCTATCCATTACTTTGTGACTGCCTGACAAAAATATAAATATTATTACGTCTGTAAAACCCGTGACTAGATCATATTCCAAGTTCATCGTGCAGTGATAAACACCATACTGAAAATCAATTTTGATATAATAACGGAAGAAATAAGCGTACTATGAAAATAAACACAAAAATAAAAACTGCTTACCGCCAGATACAACTATTCCAAGAAGGCTGATGATATTTGGATGACCATGCAATCTCTTCAAACATGCAATTTCATGGCAAAAGTCACGGTATGAGATCGAAAGACAGTGACGTCGGTCTGTGAAATATGGAAATCTATATATTTAGGCGATGTTATCGCTAGCAAAATTGATTCTGTTGCTTCATCTGCGATATTGTCTTACACTGAATCGAAATGGCTTATTCAAACAGTCCAATTTGTATGTACTGTCGTTTATCCTAATACACGTACAAAAAGCTGCCAATGTCTAGCTATGTTCCATTTTGATTACTAACGCACAAACACAAGTAAGAAGACACTTACAGTAAAAAATCCACTCTGCATATATAATTATGTAAGTCAACAAGAAAACGTTGCTTACCCGAAGGGCAGTCTTTTTAGATAATCATAATTTTTGAAAAACACTCACAACATCAATGAGATGCAGATTTTCCTTCGCACATTCTACAAACGTTGTGACTGCTTCTCTTCACCAGCATCCTTTAACGTTCTCGTTGAAAGCACAAATTCTACGAAACTTACTTGTAATCAATGACTTTAAGGCAACCATGAGAGTTCCATTTCCTCTTCGTAGTTCTGCTAGTTCGCTCTTTCCAAACTCACCAAATCCGATTTCTTTTCTCACCTTTATATCTTTCCTTCTCAGTACCCATGTGTCCAGATCGGGATGCTCATGAAATAGCTCCTGTCATCACCGCGACGGAAATTCAATATATTCGAGAGAAACACTATTAACACGGCAGTGACAAACAGTAGAAAATGCTTCGTGGAATAAATAAGTACTAGAAAGCCTGATAAGGGTTAAAATACATAGGTAGATAATTATGAACATCAAGAATTTGGAAAAAAAAAGATTTCTTCAGGGGAGTAAGCAGTTCGATAAGTGAGTCCAGTAGACTATTCGTAATGGCATATTGTAAATTTAATCACAGTTACATTTTTCGACTCCCTGTAAATATATGCAGGAACCGAAAGGCAAAGCCATCATATTGCATGTGTAAATTAAAGATGGCAACAGTAACTACTGTTGCTAGAATTTACCTCTATGAAACTGTCGAATTCTGTATCAACGATTGTTTTAAATCCATAGTGTCTGCCTCTGTAACAGTAGGAAACAATGCTATGCATGCACACAGAGACAGCATACAGCTAACCGCACCAATAACAGCTATCACGAAAGTATTGTTTCCTTTTTTATCTGCAATTCAAAAAAAATTTTGATAACAGAGTATTAATTTCGACCAAAATCAGCTACAACATTTAGAAACGACGATGATGACGACAACAAAACAACAACAACAACAACAACAACAACAATAAAACAATATTTCCATCATCATCATCATCATCATCATCATCATCATCATCATCATCATCATCATCATCATCATCATCATCGTAATCGGAGAAGACTCAATACACGAATCAGGAATCTCAGATTTTAGATGTATTGTTGGCTGGAGACAGAGATCAAGTGGGCACCAACGGGCGCTCACTGACGTGACAAGGATGCATCAACCTAAAACAGTAACACTGAAGTTCTCTTACCGAACAGGTTAAATGTTCAGTATTTCTTTTTAAGTTAAATTTACAATTCGTATTCATTGATGCTTGCTTGTATAGATTACTTATATTTAGCAAAGTATTTCGTACACGTAAGATTGACATCCCTACACTTTCCGTTGAACATATCACATAAAACAAATACAGCTTATCTCACCTGACTGGTTAACTAATGCAAGGTACAGGTGTATGAAGAGCCAGACAATACAGTCTTACACTTATGTGATATCGGACATTTCCCGATATAATACATATAATATTGTAGGTCCTGTATGCTATTTCAATATCCCTTAATATTGTTATATAGGTCATTTCCCCCCACACTCATGACCTGAGTTCAATTAATCTAGAAAATTCTTAAGGTCACTGTCCTTCACGACCTCACGACCTTGAATTCAATAAGTCTTGTTTGGAACCTTCTAGAAATTCAATTAGTCGTGTAAGTGGATATATTTTTGGAGCACTGATTAACATATCAATAAAAATTCTAGATTGTTCTTATATTCTCTTATATAACCACATGAGTATAGATAGGGGACAGCACACATTTCCAGTCAGACATTTGGGATCGTGTCTCTTGCGTGTTACTTCAAGACTTGAAAAACTCAAGCAGTATTAATTTCAAGATTTTCAAGACCTTCACAGCAACGCTGGATTTGTTCTGTGGACTTTGTGCAACCTCAAGTCTGCAGGCAAGCCAAAGGACTGCTTACTCCATCTCATTGTCTGATACTGGAGCTTCGCCGTAAACTTCGCTCGGTAAGCTTTCACAGTTTGTACTTTATCCCTTGACTAAGTGATTAGTTTTATTTATTTTTCCTCATAAATTTCGTATTAAAAGCCAATTGCTGAGTTCACTCAGCTTTTGTTCGTTTTCTCTCACGTAACAATAAGTAACACAGATAGTTACAATAGGCATACATTTATTTTAGTCTCAAATCATAGTTGCCCTACATTTTTTCTCAAAAACATACATCTTGAAAACATTAAACCTAATAAATAATTAATCAACGATACATTAGTCGTCTTATTGTTCCTGTTGCTTGCAGTCATTGTAACAAATAGCACAGCATGCTTGCCCGAGTGACCATTGACAGCTTGCCTCGCGAAGTAACAATTTAGAGACTTTGAGTTTTTACATCAGTGACCCATTTCTTTTAAGTCATATTCAAATTCGATGTTTGCCTTTTTGCCAGCAACAGTCATCGTGAACTCAAATATTTATTACCTGCAGGCAGAAGTTCAGTGTCACCTACAGGCAGAAGTTCAGTTTCGTCTGCAGGCAGAAGTTCAGGTTCATCGCAAAGACATTTTCCAATATTTTCATCACAGACAGGATCCCTTTCCTTGTCGCATTCACATTGTATATGGCAGTACGATCCACATGTCGCTGTCGTACACGTGCAGTGGCCATCCTTTGGATTGCAGGTTGAATTGTTCTCACATAGACACCGTGAACTGCAGTTACTACCAAACCAACCTAGCGGACATACTAGGACAAGAAAATGAAAAGAAGTATTGTTTAAAATAGTTTTGTTTTGCAGCTTTATGTAATGCAACTTCTGTACACATTTGTTGTAAGTACAATTGTTTGATTGTTTTGGAAATATTGTCTGGCTTTCTTTGCTTTAACGAGAGAGCAACTGAAATCAAAGATTCACAGTTTATATCTGTATGGTAAGTTTGAGTCAATGATGTTGTTGTTCATTTCGAGGTGTAACTTTGACATAAATAATTCTGAATGCCTCTCCATGACCTTTATTTAAATACGTATTCAAAATAGTTAAAAAACTTCAGATCAACACCTTATGCCACATGCAATCGTCTAACATCTGAATAACATGCACCTTTGCTCAAGCTTCATCGACATTACCTCAACCCTTGGAAAGTTCTGGTACGGTCATCATCCGTTATTTAACAACCTTCTACAGTTGTTCTATATTCGTTGACTATAGTGTCTACTTACAGGTAGGTCACACTGAAAACTTTCAGGCTAGGCAAATAATCTGGTTTATTTCAGAGGAAAACACGGTCGTTGGCGTCGTCATTGTAGAAGAAAATGAGTTTTAGTGTGACTTGACGAAAGAAATTAACATATAAAGTTTGTAAAACCTGAATCTATAAACGGCGAGTAAGGCTCTCTACCAAAGGAGTCAACCTGGGCAATGATTTTATTTTATGAGATCAGAAGTCGTCATCCTTTGGTTGCTAAGACAAAACTCAAACAACCCTAAATGAAGAATTTTATGAGTTCTGATCTCTACGCTCTTGTTTTATGCGGAATGAAAAATTACTCAGATACCGCTATCACAGTAGGTACCCATCCAACCAGCCTGACAAATACAACCTCGATATCGATCACATTCGGCACCATTTTCACAGCTACAAAGTAGGTCACAATTTTCGCCAAAGTAATTGTTATGGCATCCTGGAAAGATGGTCCATAAATACGTTAATACATAGATAAATACATACATAGATACATACATAGATACATACATACATACATACATACATACATACATACATACATACATACATACATACATACATACATACATACATACATACATACATACATACATACATACATACATACATACATACATACATACATACATACATACATACATACATACATACATACATACATACACACATACATACATACATACATACATACATACATACATACATACAATTGTTATTTATACATGTAAAATGTACAGACGTAGTATTACAATAACTCTAGTTAAGTTACGCCTCCCTGGAAAAATGTGGAAATGGCCTACGTAAACGTGAACAGCGTAATCAATTTTATCGAAACAAAAACTTAGACAAATTATTTCCTGCACCTTAATCTCCAGATTTTGTTAGAACCCATAATGGCACTCAGACTAAATTTAGTGATGAATTTGGCATCATTTCTTCTTAACCAAGTTTTAATGAGACCTGTATCACTTTCTGAAAAACGTTATCTAGCCTACCTATAATTAGTACGATGATCTCGGAGCGAAATCCCAAACTATTGATTTCAAGCGTTAAAGGATAATACTTATCAAACTTTGCCTGGTTACACCTTGAGATATGTGCATCAAGGGGACAGCTATTTCTACAAGCGTTCTTGTCTATTTTCTTTGTCAATAATAGCAATGTCTCGCCTTTTATGTGGATGTTGAAATGTTTGTTCAACATTATATTTGAACAGCTTATTAGTAAGTCTTAAATTCCGTTTTAAGATTACATTCTAACATCCTCTGATAAAGTAAATCAACTATTCTGTAATGTTTAAGCTAGTTTAATTTCTGGTGCATCCGTTTCAAACATGTGAAACAGTTTCAGAGGGGTGATTACAGATTTTACACGATTTGGTGTAACTAGCTTGATAATAAATAGATAACATGCTTTCACGTTGGAGGAGTTGCAATCGACCTCTAGCTACAAATGATCTGACTTTTTCATCAATGTTTTGCTGTTGAGATATGTAGCTGAAGTTGAATGGTGAACTTTTCAAGCTTCTCTGACCGTTTCCCCTGTTATCGCGATCGCGATCGCATTCCAAAAACAGTTCTGGGAGCCGCCATTACCAACTTCCGGTAATGGCGGCTCCAAGAAACACGGATGCCCCATGGTCAATGTTTATGGAACACTATCGACGTGTTTGAACAAATACAAAATCTCATGAACGACAAGTATAGCGAAGTATAGTGTTAAGTCTTCTGTAGTGAGTAATCGATACGCAAAATGCAGTAAATATGTGGGATTTCACTACCAAATGCCGCAAATATACGTTGCACTTATTTAAAAACTCTACAGAGCTTTCGGCATTGTAGCATTTTCGAGTTATCATCTGTTCTCTGGAGATGGAGGATACCACACTTGATTTGGACGTTTAACTTAAATCCCACTTGCGTTCATGGCTGCCACGGTCTTTGTAACTAAATTCCCCACGTAGGTACGTAGGTACGTAGATACGTAGGTACGTACGTAGGTACATAAGTATGTATGTATGTATGTATGTATGTATGTATGTATGTATGTATGTATGTATGTATGTATGTATGTATGTATGTATGTATGTATGTATGTATGTATGTATGTATGTATGTATGTATGTATGTATGTATGTATGTATGTATGTATGTATGTATGTATGTATGTCTGTATGTATGTATGTATGTATGTATGTATGTATGTATGTCTGTATGTCTGTATGTATGTATGTATGTATGTATGTATGTATGTATGTATGTATGTATGTATGTATGTATGTACAAGTAGAATTACGTCTAC
Source organism: Ptychodera flava (assembly GCF_041260155.1). Taxonomy (NCBI): domain Eukaryota; kingdom Metazoa; phylum Hemichordata; class Enteropneusta; family Ptychoderidae; genus Ptychodera; species Ptychodera flava. The sequence continues at coordinate 44,809,908 of NC_091936.1, forward strand.
CCACCCTTTGCAGATAATGTTTTTGTAGCCGTGATATTATTTCCACTTGAGTCAATTACGGAACATACATATACACCGGCGAAGTCATCTTTAAAGTTTGATATTGTCAAATGAGTGATATTTAATCTAAAAATCATGTAAGAGAGGGAGAGAGAGAAAAAATCGTAACAGAAGTTTGCTCTTGCTACGTGTATTGTATGCATATTCTCTTAGATAGGTGCAGAGGTATCCACAAGAAAATAGGTCAAGAGAAATGGAAATAGTGCATTCCTTAAAATTTCGACTTTGTAGACACGTAGATGTCGAATGCATTTCATAAATGTTGATAGTTTATGTCGGCCAATAAAGTGAATATGCTTGCTCATAGGTAAACAAAGTTACAAACAAAAATTATCAAATAAGTACGGTGACATCTACCGTTGAATGTTTGAAAAAAGGCTTGAATCTCATCAATTCAAAAGATTTTTTCCCTTTCATTCTATTGGAGAGCATTAAAATAGATCAATATGCTGAATTTTCTCGAACATAATTTTGATTGATTGATTGATTATAGATACTACTTCTTACCTGGTGTTAAAAGTGGACGTGAAATGCTTTGTATCGTTCAGGAATTCGTCAGAACCATTCAAGTACCATGATATCGAAGTATTTATCAATTTAATGTTGTATATATTTGCCTGCATTTCAATGTAGTCACCTGTGTAAACTTCCAATCCCGTTGCGTTCAAAACAACTTCGCTGCGACCTTATAAAAAAGTATATTGAAGCTCTCAGGCATAAATCATACCATACGACCATGATGAGTATTATTCCATTGTATTTATATAACAATAAGATGTTTGTTTGCTGGAAATTATCAAAGAACCCCAAAATCAGTTATTTTGAGTTTTGTCTGCAGACACTACTTAATGCATATAAGTAGTCATTTACTTAATTATCATAAAAAAACAGGTGTATTTATGATCTCCCCATTCAAACTTTTCCTCACGCAGAAACTGGGCAGTTTGGATTATACATACCTATCTTAATCCTAGTGTTCGTAATGTTTATGTCGTAATGACATCTAACGCACACTTTTAACACCTTTCCCGGGTTCTTGAACCCGGTTGGTCAAAATTGGCTGTTCTGGCCTTTTTGATCACCCCTCTTAAAATGCTTGGATAGTTGAATGTAAAAAGTGTGAAAGAGGCTCCCCACCTAACTATCCAAAATGTTTTTGTGTCGAGTTTGTGTTTGATTCGTTTCAAAAATGTGTTCCTACATTCTTATCCGATTGTTTGTGTTAATGAAATTGTTTGTTTCGCCTCGGATATTTTTAGGGAAGTTTGGATTAGTGTGTACGGTAATGTATTGTTTGTGTGGGGAAAGCTTATGGCAAGACGCAGCCGGACCTATAGTGTTACAGAGTTGATAGAGTGGCCCTTTGACGCTTGCGTTTCGAAACCCTAGTGTGGTTTCTCATCAGTCGCAGTGTAGATTCTTTCCTTAGTTTGTGTTTGTGAAAAATTATTTTAATGCATTTTAGTGGTCTTGCTCTTCGAGTAGCGAGGCAAGTATATTAATGTTTGGGTCTCGTTGTGAGTCCGTTTGGTGGTTCAGTTTGTTTGTTCTATGTTTCTTTACTTCAGTAAATTTTGTTTTGAATAGTGTGTTTTTAGAATTTTGCCGAGGTTTGTGAATTTTTAGGCAATAAGTACCACTGCGGGGTACGGATTTTATGTTTTCTGGATCAAGATACTTACAAGTATCATGATCGATGTGTTTGTTCTCGTACATTTTGTTAAATAGTTCGTGTACTTTGTTTACTGTTTGTTCTGTGTCGTCACTGGCTAGTTGTGTACAATACTTAGTGTTGCGTAATTGCCTTTCGCATTCGTGTACGTAATCTTTTGTGTTGACAAAGACAAAACCCGACCCTTGTCGAAGGGTTTTTATGGTAATTTTACTGTTTGTCCGCATGCTTTGTAAAGAGTAATTTTAATTCATTGCTCTTGTGTGGGGGTTGTCAACCTGATGTAAACGCAAATCCTCAGATATCCATCTGATATAAGTATGTACGTAAACAAGAAAAGTAAACTCATGAATTTTAGTAGACGTGGTGGCTATGACCAATTTCAGCCAGATTGGTCACAGCCACTACGTCTAAGTCTGTGTGGCGAAAAGTTGTCATGCTTTATCCTGATAAAAAAGCCAACTCCAATTGTTAGCATCGCTTACTTGCCAAAATATGCGAGTTAATTATTTCGAAACGAACGTGTCCAATTATCAGTCGATGAATCTTTTGAGTTGAATTATTATTTCAAAACTATCCGTATTTGCTAAAATTTGTCGGCGCAAATGGCAATTACAACACAATCTAATAATCGAGATGTAACTGGTCGAGGAAATCGCATAGCGTACACTCTGTCTATTACCCCCGTGCTCCACCAGGCATAGCATCACGACGAACGCCGGCCGTATGTCAACCCCGTATTCAGAAAGTTAGGTTTTTTCAAACTACACGTACGGAAATACGTCGGTGGTAGTTTGCTGGTATTTTCACTGCCTTCTTTATCAAGTGCAAGGGCATTCATGCTGCTATCAAATGCGGATGAAAATTAGACGACAAACTGTCCCCCAAGGCAATGTCGATATTTGCTATCACGGAATGGTCCCACTCTGCCGATGTGCGACCCGAGTTTTACTTCCCGATCTCGCACAAATCGAACAAATTTTAGGTGTCGTAACTTGAACCACGGTCTCTCTATGAGGGACCATGCTTGAACTTTACATTTAATATTACAATCGTGAACTAATTTTTTGTGATTGGGTGTTCTGAATTGCACCTTTTTTTAGGTAATTTGGCCTTCAGTGTGCAATATTTTACAGGCGGATTTGGAAGTGAAAATACGCAACAGTTTCAACTCACTCTGTTTATATGACCAAGATGTACGCTTGCTCTCTCTCTCTCTCTCTCTCTCTCTCTCTCTCTCTCTCTCTCTCTCTCTCTCTCTCTCTCTCAAATACTGCAACCTGTGTTTAGTACAGCCGTTCAGGCCATTTACCGCTGTGACCGCGGTATTACCGCGATCGTTAGGAGTAGTAGAGGTGTTAATGTTTCACCTCCAGTCCGCGGTAATGAGTTCTCATGAATATTCACGGTCTCTGAGCGGCGGTAATCCTGGCGGTAAGCGAAGTAGAGGTATACCGCGGGAGGTATCCGGCGGTACCGCCTATTTGAAAATGACCTCTTCCCTAAACCTTCGCAAGCAATCATCTCATCATTTTACTAAGATTTCTAGATATTTGTATTTACCTCCTGGTATTTCAAATGAACAGTTTATTATTGCAAATACAGAAATTTTTCGAACAAGACTACAGCTGTTACTTTATGTAACGTTGACCTCGAAATTTAAAGAAATTGTTAAACTTTGTCTAGGGCAAGACTAAACTATTTTTCCTTTCAAAGTAAAGGATGCAAATAATATCAGCAATGAATACTATTCTTGATTCAAAACGCAAAGTTTCTTATAGATCTACACGGTTAGCATTCCCTGCATTCACTTAATGAGGAAATAACTCCAATCATGACATGAAAACAGACAATAACATAAAAATAGAATTTTAGTTCTAGAGGAGAACTTAACTGAATGGATTGCACATTATGTATGGAAGTGAAGATTAATCAGTTCTTTATTTATAAAACAGGTGCGAATTTCCTCGTAATAGTACTCACGGATATCACATGCAGGTCCCTGCCAACCAGGAGCACACATACATGAACCTATCAGCGCATGACAAGTCGCTCCATTTTTGCAGATGCAATGCTCTGAACAATCTATTCCGTAGTAACCTTCCGGGCATCCTTGGGTTAAAGAAAATCACAAATTGCAGTAAAGGTTGGGAGTTTATATTCAAAAGCGTCCCGTCTCCACTTAGGACGGCCAATTGAGCGGGAAAACCAGACTTCACGTCACAACCTTAAAACATAAGTGTCTGACAGTCAGACCTTTGCACATATTTAGAAATGAAAACGAGTTCTAAAAAACCTCTAAAATGGCTTTGATAACAATGAGTCTTGTAGAAAATACCATATATACTATACTCTGCGAAATGGCATTGCCAAATAGTAAATAATAGACTGGCATTTCTTACCGAGTATCCTGATACCCCATGTAAGCGTGTACACATAATCCCTACCAGGTAGAGCACCATCACAAGAAAATATTGGTTCTACTTGGCGGACAAGTCGGTAAACGTCATCCGAGAAATACACTTGAACAAATCGATGATCTCTTCTTGACAAGAACCAGACTTTTTTTTGTAGATGTGTCGGTAAATTATTTATAGACTGCAAAATCGAGAAAATCAAATTTGAGATACGCGAAGGATATATGGAGATGACTTTCCACAACAGTGTTGTAATGATTAAACGCACTCCTTTGTTTGCAAAGAGAGAGGTCCTTTTGCCTTTCGGGAATGCATTGTTACAAGAGAAAGTTGGTTCAATAAGTGGCTTGAGTGAAAAGGGATCATGATCTAGAATGGGGGAAGTCTGATAACTCTGCTCTTCTGGCGATATGTTTGACACATGTCAGTCTAATTCTTAAATGCAATCATGAGAAGCCTGTAGTTGCACAGATAAATACACCTACCCTGTGATTAAGTAAAAGTCTTAATATGATTGGCACTAATTTTAGATGATGCGAGTTGCATAATGTCTTAAAAACTAAGAAGATATGCTTAATTTTATACCAAAAATGGCCAACCATCAGTATACTGTTATAAATACTATAATCTAATCTAGTTTAACCTAGTCCCTAGTCTAATCTAGTCTAATACAATACAATACAATACAATACAATACAATACAATACAATACAATACAATACAATGCGATGCGATGCGATGCGATGCGATGCGATGCGACGCGACGCGACGCGACGCGAGGCAAGGCAACGCAAGGCAACGCAACGCAACGCAACGCAACGCAACGCAACGCAACGCAATGCAATGCAATACAATACAATACAATACAATACAATACAATACAATACAATATTTACCTTAAAAAATCGTAATTGCCCACCATAAATCGTTTTATCGATTTCGCTGTTCATGGTGTTACATGTAAAAGAGATGGTAATCATGGGGGCGACGCTCCTAAAAAGTTCTATAAGAGTTGCAATTTGGAAACCGTCTACCATTACATACGCTGTGAAGCGACCTGGAAGAAATTGACTTATAATAGCGGACATTATTTGCGAAGGGATCCATTTTCTAGCCCATCCTTAATTGAAACCAGATGTGACCTGAATGTGCTCACGTGTTTTACAACAGGCTCATTAATAATAGTACGCTTCACAGAAAATCAGATATCTGTCAGATCACTATATGTAGTAGGTTTCATCAACTTTCACACAGTACTCTCGGAATTAATTCACTATTAACAAAACTGTATTAAATATGCAAATAAGCTGTTTATCAACTTGGCGATGCTCAATACTTCATTGGACATTAGATATCTATCAGATCAACAACACTTTTAATCAAATTTAACGCTGTTATTTGTCCCTACAGACACCGTCCGAGGGTACTAATAGGTTTGGTCATGTCCGTGCGTCCGTCTGTATCATCTAATATGGTGCAGGAATTTCAGAGTTATGTCACTAATTACAAAAGTTCATTAAAATGCAAATGAACAGATAATTGACATGACACTCAAATTGTTCTGAGATTGTCATCTGTTGAAAGTTTCATGAAATTTTGTGTGCAGTAATTCTTGATATATGTCGACACTGTCAATACTGTCTCAATAGGAAAACTATTATATGAAAAAAATGATATGTCATAACTTCATTAATATGAAAGCCAAACTAACCAAAATCTAATAAGTTCTTGCAATTAGCATATGGTACCTGTCTAACAAATCTCACTTGAATCTGCTCAGGCGTTTTTTGAGTTATCGTGTTAACGGACAGGAAGACAGACAAACATCGCTATGACATTAGCTCACGTGTGTGAACACATAAGCTAAAAGTGATATTTCATTCGAACGAATGAAGCATATTTAGTTATTTAAAAAAATGCCCAACATGAGTTTGTTGTGATTTTACTTCTGCTACGAAATATCGACGAGAGAGTTACGTGTTTTTAGCCTGAAAAATACATTACAGGTGATAAACATAGCTGGTAAATAACAGGACACTTATTTCAATCCTCCTTCAAAAGATAAGTGTTTTAGTTTGAACATGATTATGGAAATTCTTACAGCCGTCCTTGCTGTCTATGTAAGCTTTTTCCAGCCAAAACTTCACCGCCGTCTTGCTAAACGAAACGTCTTCTTCTCCAAGTAAGATCTCGGCGATGAATGGCTGAAAAAAATACTCTATTCAATTATGACCTCAATGGTGTACCAAAGAGATACTGGTACTGGTGTTTTAACGACAAGCAAACAAGTAGGCTATTTCTTTTGAGACTTGTTCAAAATAATTAAACTTAAGTAAAGTCGCACTCTTTTACAATAATTTCGGGATCTTGTTTCTTGCTGCAAACTTGAGTGACAATGTTCTCCAGTGGATCTCAAGTGAAACAGAAACTGACTAAGAAATATGTCACACTGTTCATGAGCTATGGACCGTTGTATCTAGAAGTACGTAAATTTATATTCATTCAATTGTAGAATACCGTTTCATCGGGACCAACTGACCTAAATATGGTCCCTTTCAGTCCTTACATTTTTTACTACTGCAAAACCTTTGTAGCATCTCCTATATGTTCATCATGGAATGTCACATGGTTGTAGAAGATCGATAATATGTTGGGTATGGCTTCTGAAGTTGAATATCCCAATACTTAAAGGGACATTATTTGTATCTTTTGACCTTATATTGTTGCAAACGAGCAGTTGATTATGTTGTTCGACTTACTGAAAGATGTTTAAAAAACGGTCGACCGTCGACAACTTCCATCCCGTTTGCGTACACTGTATAGAAAAACCTTGGGTCTGAGGTTTATGGTGGGCTACTTTTAACGTCAGAGTTGGCAAGGTTGACCTGCGATCAGACCAAACTGCTGTCTAGGCCGCTGTAAGCATCCGCGTGTAAAAAATAAACCACACGAAGTGAAAATCGAAAGCGAAGTATTGCAGTGTCGGGATTCCCTATTACCAATCCCGTTTGCTCAGTTACACTTTGACAGTCAGTTTTTCATGGAGATCTTCAAGGCCAATCCTGCTCTTAGATACACTATTCTTTGCTGCTAGAGAGCACATTTTATAATGGGCATTTCAAATGCCTACAAGCTGCAAGAAGTCGGCGACAAGGCCTATAATGGTGGATTGTTTTCGTCTCGTTTGTTTCTCCATATGCATATGTAGACTTGCCCAAAGCCTGTGGGCATAGAAATGTGAAAACAGAGTAAACTGAAGTGATAAACTTCAGTACACAGTCACGTTATTGTCGAGGTGATCGCGAAATTGAAGCAATGTACTTTGGCGACTGACACGTACATCATGTACATTGTTGGGTGAAAGGTATACATTGTAGGCAGGACTGTGCCAAACCGCTGGCAGCACCTCGGTTGCGGCGTGCAGTTTCTCCACCAAAAACAACCCATTTTTAATCCCAAGCTTGCATTGAGTTTCGTTTTCGAGCACACCCACCTTGCCTGGGTACACGATTAGCCCAGCGTACAGGTCTGTGTGTTCCCGGCATTATACGGCGTGGAGGTCGTATAACGCCGGGAACACAGACCTGTACCTGCTTAGGTACACGATGTGCTCAGCTGCGCTTCTAAACTTACGTAAAACCCACTTTTGGGAGTGGGTCGGAGGCACGGAGGCCATAAGCGATCGGGTCTAGGCAACTGTCATTGCGATGTTCTCACTTTTGGTTCGAAATGCGATTCAACTGTTACAAATAATTACACGATGCACAGAGAATAACAACATTCAAACAGATCTTGTGTGTCGAGAGGTGACTCCAATCGCGAGCAGTATCAATGACAGTACTTGCCCAGCGCGGTGTCACGATGTCACCGATGCTACACAGTGCACTGTTCAGTCCGAGTGTGATGTTTCCAAGTTCAACAAGTGATCATGCTGTGTTTAACGAATCAACGTAATGGCAAGAAAATGCCCTAAAAATCTTAAAAGTTGACGAAGATTTGCAAACGATCAAATGCACAGACAATGCATTACTCTGTACCTGTTTCACTACCACCACATGTACAGCAATCTGACATCGTTTTAGTTTTACCATTGACCAAATTGCGTATATGGTTTTATTTGTTTCACAGGCCGTGTCATCCATACTAAAATCAAACATACAAGCAAAGGCCCTGCTTAGTTTCACTATTTGACAGTAGTTTGTGAGACATGCATTTGTTTATGCGCCGTGTGCTCCTCGATATCAATTGGTGTGTAGGTCACAGGCCGTTCACGTTCCAGGTGTACTTTGACGGTTGACGTATGCGTAGTAATATTGGTCATGGGCTTGGGTTCAATAATGGCGGTTGGTTCAAATCGCGCGGACGCCCTTACCAACATTGAACCTTGCCGTAAAGAGCAAGGAGGTGGTTTTACATGTCCTTGAAGCCGTCCATAGTCACAATTTCGGTCTCTCATTGATTTGACCGGGGATTTAAGTCATCGAAAAAATGAAAAAAGTCAAAAGATACAAATAATGTCCCTTTAAGCAAAGAATGTATGTTGATATTAACATCCTGAGAAGTAAGGTATGACATGTACGGAGTACAGGAAATCTGTCTTTCATAAATCGCAAGAAGTAATGTGGGACCAGAAGAGATATGGAACAGTTAGGGTTTGAGAGGACAAATGGTATCTGTTAATTGAGTTATAAACACTTATAAAATATTTATATTTATACATAGACATACACATACATAGTCTTTCGGCCGGGACTTGGCCTTTTGACAGGCACAGCAAGTTTCATTGAAGGGTCTCGGCCAATGAGCATCATCTATGACGTTGACTTCAACCATGTGCCTGACACATACGCTGTCGGCTGTAGTCTGCAATATGAAATTTTGCTTTTGTTAGAACGCTGAAGAGACAAAGACCATCAAATGTGAACGTAGACAAACCTAGATGTCTGTTAAGCAAACGTTACATGTAGGTTAACCACAGGTTCCGACGTAACATCTTCTACCGATTTTAAAGTAGTTAAACGAAACCGAACTTATTACAATCATGATAAGGGTCATCAAAACCGTACGAAGCGGTAACCTTTTACTACTTTTCAAGTGAGTGTTGGGCTTACTTCAAACAGATATGGTAAACTTACGTTTGTTCCATCGTAGCATAAGACACTCAGCGTATAATTTTGATCGATGTCATAGTCGAGATATCCCGAAAGGTACACAGTGCCATTGTCGCTCACACTGAACCTCTCATCCTGAATGAAATAAAATGTGTAAACCTATGAACAAAATCTTGATTGAGTCACAGCGCTATTGATGGCAATGAGCTGATCTTAATACTAATGAAGAATGCAATAAAAGTTACCCTGCCAATGCTAAAGATAGTACATACATCATAAGCGTTGCAACACAGCTTGCATACATTAAGGTCAATTAGAAACACATTTTCACGTTTTTTTTATGACACCTACAAAATTCGTGAGTTAAATTTCTACAAGCAAAGAAAATTTACACACCTTGTTTGTGCTGTCTTCTATAAAGAAATGATGAGAAAGGTTATCACTTAATGTCGGTAAACTGTAAACTTCTGTACCGATAGGAGATACCTGACAATTAATATAAAAACCAATATACACACCATTATAGATAAGCAAAACTGTCAACAGCACCAAAAATCACATAATAATCATTGAATAAACGAAAACAACTATGATTTACTGAAACGTTGGGATATCTGCAACATCGAAAAGATACAAACTAAGTTTAAATCACTCCAAAATAACAGGAAGGGACGTTAACTTGCCATTGCATGGAAAAAAGCGTGAAGTTCAATCGATTCACATCAGTCAGATCAATTGTATTTATCAACCATAAAAAAATAGTTGCCAAGACTCGACATGTTTACATTTCAAAGTGTGTCAAACATTTGAAAAAGCTCTTAAATAAGCTATTATTATATCATGCCAGTATATTGATGGCGCGAATAAAGTGATGTGATTAATGGAGACAAGAAAATAATCGTTTCATATTTTGAAATAAAGCACGGTTGTATCACACGTGAGCGCGTATCGAGAGAAAATTTCCTTGTTTAACGTTTCAGGCCTTAATTTCATTATACTCTTATGATATTATAGTGATAAACCACCCAAGCAACAGGTATACCACTCGCTTTTAGCCAGTTCACTCCATATGTGCAATCGCTACCGCTCGGGCATATATGTCGTGAACTGGTTAAATTCTCGTGGTACACCGTCGCTTGGTGTGGCTCATTGATTAATCTATCTAGTTCATATAAAGCTTATCCAGCTACTTAAATAAAAAGTTCTTCCTATCCGCAAATCTTAATACATTTCTCAAGAGATTTCAGTTTTGTAATAGCGGCTGAATATGCATTTTCACTAACATATATCCTAATTTTCAAATGACCAATCGGGTGGTTTCTTCGTTATTCAAGGAAAACTTGACAATGAATATAGTGACAGGAGTAATGGTTCTCTGTTAAAATATTCAAACTTTAGCATAGTAGTATTGAAAGTTATGGGATTAAAATGGCTTTATGTTACCTCCTTTAACATTCTTGAAAAGAACTGTCCTTCAAGTATTGTGTCACACTTGTCAAGATCTGCAACGAAAATCGGATATAAAAAATACTGACTGACCACAGTTGCAAACGATACGTATAATGATCATAGGGGTTAAAGTGAAGCTTGCCATCACAATTGCACTCGTTATTTCTATTTATTGTGTATGTATGTATGTATGTATGTATGTATGTATGTATGTATGTATGTATGTATGTATGTATGTATGTATGTATGTATGTATGTATGTATGTATGTATGTATGTATGTATGTATGTATGTATGTATGTATGTATGTATGTATGTATGTATTCATGTATTCATGTATTCATGTATGTATTCATGTATGTATTATGCATGCATGAAGGTAGGCAGGCAGGTAGATATGTAGGTAGATATGTAGGTAGGGTGTGTAAGTCTGCATGTTTGCAAGGGTGAAACATTCGAAACCCAAATCCAAATCGCAACTTTTATCATCGGATAACACACTCGAAAACAGAACGTAAATGCTTTCGACTGTGCGGCACATTGGAGCTCTCTACACTTTTAAATTTTTGCAAGTGATGAAGCTTGGGCGGCTCAACCGACCAGTATCGAAAGAGGCTCTGAAGTAGTTGTAGTTATAATTTAACAGCTCGTGTTGACTTACTTAAGCTGAAGGCACCTCTATGGTGTGCACTCTTTTCTACTTTTCGTATTTATTTAAAGGGGTAACTTTCAATCCCTGGTTCTCGCATTAGTGAGTTTGCAATTGCCACCTCTGCTAATCCTGCATATATATTTCTAGTATTTGCCAGGTTTATAATTGTAACGGTCGCGCTCTGACACTGTCTCGCCAAGAAACTGAAATGACTCATGAAGGATGTGAATAGTGACTGTGTGCTCTGGCTTAGGCCTACCAGACTTCAAACCTCTGCTCAGAAGTCGTGACTTAGACCCTGCATGGCAGCGAGCCGCCGCCGAGGAGAGATATCGGATTTCGCTCTGATACAAGGTAGTTACGACAGAGAAGCTTAAATGATAATTTGTATTCACCGACGTTTCATTATTTAACAATAATAAACGAAAATCTGAAAGATTTCGAAAGTAAACTTACACCGTGGAGGTAACCTCCATGCTTACACTGAAATTTCTCCATTGTTTTGGCTGCAATAGCGTGTCCCCGTCAAGCTTTTGTCCTGGTATTATTGAAGTCCTTGCTGCAAGACCTTGTAGAATTTACCTTGACGCGGCAGTTTTGGTTTTGTACAATATTTAGTGGACTTTTGTTGTCTTGTATGTTTTGAATACGAAGCTGCGAAGTCGCAGCCATAGGCTTTGTCTCTGCGGATCAAAGGTTGTGACGCGCTTACCTTTTTGTTACCCGCAGAGACGTCGGTAGCCTCACTCACTATAGACAACTGAGCTTCCACGGCTACTACATCACATTGATTCACATAGTTTGATTCAAAATGAAATGTTTCGGATTTAGGGGCATGTAGCGAATATGAAAACAATCAATTTCTTCCGTTGTTATACGGAGACCTAAAAGATTGTTTCACCCTGACCATAAACATTTTACCTCAATTGCAAGAAATCCGCGATAAAAGGGGGAAAGCATGATCAAAATCATGGAAATATTTGAAAATATATAATTAGTCCCCGCGTAGCAGAGGATATATCCAGTCGCAGAGGATATATCCAGTCGTGTTAGTCCGTCCATGCATCCGTCACCTGCTGTTTCTCAGGAATTTGTGAAGCGAATTTTGAACAACTGGACCTAAGTATAGTAATCTGAGGCCTCTAAATGCATACCATTTGCTTTCATAAAACAATAAAATTTGGCCTCCAAGGATTCACTTTTTTGGATATTCAGACCCATATTCTGTGAATCTGAATCCAAAATTAGCCTTGGTGTCTGTTATTAAGACTTATACTCTCTGAATCCGAATCCGAAATTACCGTTATATAATCCAAATGTGAAAGCTCGATCATTCGTCACGGTGATATTTCAAAAAATACTGACTCAATTTTGATGAAACTTGGTACAGACGTTAATATACCAGAGCTTTAATAGTATGCACAGACATTTAGAGGTATCATGTCAATTAATTGGTAATTTGTATATTATATGAACTTAGAATTCCCAATTAGTGTTATGTGTCATGAAATACTGAATCAAATTTAATGAACCACAGTACAGTTGTTGAAATCTCAGAACTATGCGAGTGTACAAAGTCATTTAGCAGTATCATATCAATTGATTTCTAATTTGCATATTTCATGAACTTTCATTTAGTTTGATATGTCTAGAAATGCAAATAATACAAATTTGATGAAACTTGGTACAGAGTCCCGACCATGCACCCTTCGGTAGTTTCCGGATTTTCGCCAATTTTTAAGCGAAAGTATGTTCGACAAAGTTTGTGTTGTTGTTGTCGTGTTGCGCTGAGCGGAATTGGCGTGCTGGCGAAAACGGGAAATTAGAGCTTCGGGAAAGTGATTTTTACCATTTTAAAAATTCCTCTCACATTTTTATGAATATATAATGAGTATGTTTGAACCAAATTTGAAAGTCGTTTATCGATACTGTCTGTTTTAACTGAATGGTTTACGGTCAGTCATATCGTCTTTTAAAAGTTGGTCATGGCAGTGTTTCTGCCCTGAGAGCTCACAAAGTAAGTATGGTTGCTACGCGACTGGCAGCACGATGCCATCTCGTCTTACTTTTCGCATAATCTCGTGCCATTATCAACCATGAACAAAGTCTCAAAAAAAATCTAACACCTGTGAAGCTCATTTGAATATGAAAAGGCCATAGTCTACCGAGACGACCATGAAACAAAAGGCATGCTGCGTTGCTAGTCTGTTTTTCTATTTGTCTGTGATAAAGCCCACAAATATGCTAATGGTCACGATAAAATTTTCACCTTTGATTATAACAAACTAAATATAAAATTTTGTAATCTTATTCATCTAAGTTGTATCACTTCCCGACCAAGGTAATGATAAAAGATAAGATTTGCAATGTCACATTAATTTCAACTGTCATTCTCAAACTGACCAGGCACGCTGAATTGTGTACTTTGTTAGAAGCTGACATTAACATCTTACTACTTCCGCACTAATCTGCGTCAACAGGTAAGTACATTATGGACATCATGTTAACTGGCTCTACCAATACTGCTTTCGGATGATCTTGTGTCTAATCGCCCACTCCGTTTGTGGTATAGTTTCCACAAGTGATAATTCGCCAACTAGATTATTTCTAAGTCAGCTTCACCATCTGCCATAATATGGAATACAGTATTGCGCATGTTTCTGCCGAATTTTCTATTAATTAAAAACATTTCTTGAGTGTAACGATCAGTGATAAAAGGTCAAATATTGATTATTGTCGCTTTTATTCGAATTTTTACTGTGATAAATCAATACATGAAAATATCTGTGGCCGAATGGAACATGGTTCGCTGTTACTCTGTTTGAGCGGAATCATGTCAACTTATGCATATACAAATTTATTTTAAATCACAGAAAATTTTCAGCAGCACAGTCAGTCATTCTACTTGTTTAACAATGATAGAAAGCTAATGTTAAAAAAGCTAAATTTAAAAGGCAATGAGCGACTAGGTACATATGACAGATCCCAATATCCTATCAGTTGATGCAATTTATGAGTGCGTTGTTATTGAAATTGTTTTAATACCTGGGGCTGCTCAGTAAACCAGATGAAAGAGGCTTAGTACAAGTGAAAGTTCTAGTGGTATCAAAAATGTTCACAAAGTGTAGATGAATGCGGCACTACAAAACGCTCTATTAATAGCTTTTCGTATTTACTTAACAACAAATGTTCCGCAATCTTGAGATTTCGCATAACCTGATTCGTCAATAACTGCCGCACTCTTTCGGTATGACGGTAACAAATTGAAGAAAGATAGCTGAAATGAGAAAGTCTCATTCGACGGAAGTTGCCTCATAAATGCAGAAATATTAACGTTAATGGAACATACATTGTGACATCAAGTTCTCCACCGAAAAGTGTATTTTAATATGTGGGCAAACACAAGGCTTCCATTATGTTGGAATATAAGAGTTACTTACCATGACGACAGGTGGCATAGACGTTTCCACCCTGAAGGCTGACCGATACATAGATGGTAAAAGACAACAATTTGACACTCTCCATTATTCTACAGAGGCCTTCCATACATGCTACAACACTGACAATGGGACATAAAAGTGCAGTGTTTGAATGCCAGCCCTGCGCCAAATATTTCCCTTGGTCATTGCAAGTATATATACGGCAAAAACGGAAATATGATAGAGATGATGTCATAAACTCTATATGAGTCAGTTGTCACTTTTGAAACACTCGGTTTGAAGTAAATCAAGAGAAAAACAAACCTAACCTAAGAAATTGGCAGGTTGATCGCTGTCTCTTGCGTTTTACTGCTAAGAACAGTAGAGAGTGCTACGACGATTTACGTACTAAGCACTATGTGAATTTTCTTCCGATCGCTGGAGAAGAGACCATCAAACAAAATAGTCTTAATCAAAGGAATGTCATGTAGTTTCAAGAAGATGATGGCTAATTGCTGGGCAATATGATATATTATCCAAATTGACGTACATATGCAATGTTTATCGATAGCGATTACCTCAATCTATGCTTTCCGTATCATTTAATTTGAGTAAGGGAAGAATTTGGTGTAAATCTTGGAGTACAACTGGTAATCAAACGAACCAGGGTGAGATTATTTGTGAAGATAAATCATAACAATTCAAAGTACAGAAGATATGATGACCTCGCAGAGTATAGAAATCACCTGTACGGAAAATTAATCCATCACATGTCTTTTCATGGCGAATTGTGACCTTGACCTCGATCTTTTTGCATGTAGATAAACTCTGCAATTCTATTGTTTTTACAAGAAGAGCATTACATATGTTTTAAGGAAAGGTCATTCAAAAGTCGTCTCGACTTTACATATCAGTCTTAAATCATCATTTTATCCGATTTAATAGTTTCGAACGATGATGTTATGTCAATCGGTATTTTCATGGGTAATGTATATTTCGCCACATCTTTAATGGCTGTTCTGGCGTCATATACATCTTATCAGTTATCTGCAGTTGTGCAATGGGGAAGTAGGAAAAGGTTGCTGCCACCTATCAGATGTAACGTTTAATAGCTGAAAAATTTACTGTTCAATTATTCGTCATGTAAATACCTCAAAAATAGTTTGTCCCCGCGTGGATTGTCGTGATATGGGCAAGTATTTTCTATTTCTTCTGGAATAAAGTTAAGGTAAAAATATTTCGTTTACATATACAGTGCAGTCTTTATCACCATAAAAATATATGTGCCATTGTCGGAGATGGGGCAAAGCGCCATCTTTGTGCACACCCATATGTGTCAAAGCATTCTGTTATCTTTCAATCGGATCTTTTCTTAATCATGCAATTAAATGTCGAGGCGTTAAATAAGTCCAGAGGAAAGCAAAAGAATTCCTTGGCTTTAGAAACCTCTTCATTGCTATTGCAAACTAACAATGAAAAAAGTATGGCTGGTGTCAAAAATGTTCACAAAGTGTAGATGAATGCGGCACTACAAAACGCACTATTAATAGCTTTTCGTATTTACTTAACAACAAATGTTCCGCAATCTTGAGATTTCGCACAACCTGATTCGTCAATAATTGCCGCACTTCTTCGATTTGACGGCAACAAATTGAAGAAAAATACCTGAAATGAGAAAGTCTCATTTGACGGAAGTTGCCTCATTAATGTAGAAATATTTATGTTAATGGAGCATACTTTGTGACATCAAGTTCTCCACCGAAAAGTGTATTTTAATATGTGGGCAAACACAAGGCTTCCATTATGTTGGAATATAAGAGTTACTTACCATGACGACAGGTGGCATAGACGTTTCCACCCTGAAGGCTGACCGATACATAGATGGTCAAAGACAACAATTTGACACTCTCCATTATTCTACAGAGGCCTTCCATACATGCTACAACACTGACACTGACACATACAAGTGCGGTGTTTGAATGCCAGACCTGCGCCAAGTATTTACCTTGGTCATTGCAAGTAAATACGGCAAAAACGGAAGTATTATAGAGATGATGTCATAAACTCTATATGAGTCAGTTGTCACTTTTGAAACACTCGTTTTGAAATAAATCAAGAGAAAAACAAACCCAACCTAAGACATTAGCATGTAGATCGCTATCTCTTGCGTTTTACTGCTAAGAACAGTAGAGAGTGCTACGACGATTTACGTACTAAGCACTATGTGAAATTTCTTCCGATCGCTGGAGAAGAGACCATCAAACAAAATAGTCTTAATCAAAGGAATGTCATGTAGTTTCAAGAAGATGATGGCTAATTGCTGGGCAATATGATATATTATCCAAATTAACGTACATATGCAATGTTTATCGATAGCGATGACCTAAATGTATGCTTTCCGTATCATGTAATATGAGTAAGTGACGAATTTGGTGTAAATCTTGGAGTACACATGGTAATAAAACGAACCAAGGTGGAAAATATTTGTGTAGATAAAATCACACCAATCTTAAAATAAAATCATAGTCCCTGATCAGAGTTTTTTTAGTCTGGTTCTTTGTTCAATGGTAGTTCAATGGTAACGAACTAATCTTAGTAATGTTACCGGGAAGAATGCGATTCGTTTGTTGAAAGATACCCTGCCTCTGCAAAAGACAGTAAAGACATCATCTACACGATACAATACAGCTTGCATACATAAAAGTTAATAAGGAACAATCGGCTTTGAAACTTACTTTCATGTTTTTCAAGACAACTGTCGAATTCACGAATATACCTTATGACAAGCAAACAAAGTTTTACAAACCTTGTTGGTACTATCTCCTACAAGGAAATGATGAGAAAGGTTATTATTCAAAGTTGGTTTAAAGTAAACCTCTGTACCAATAGGAGAAACCTGACGATAAATACAAAAGCCAAAATACACACTATTACAAATAAGCCCAGATTTTAACAGGGCCAAAAAAGCACTGATTAATCATCAATGTTTTCTTATTGTTCCCTGAAACGTAGCTGCGTGTACGTATGATCAGAAGCAGTTATTTGGGACGTCTACGGCATTGAAAGATACAAATTGAGTTTAAATTACCCCAAAATAACGGAGCGGTTGTTTACTTGCAGAATCTGTGAAGTTTAATCAAAGCACATGTAGAGGCCAGACTAATTATATTTAATCAACCATGAGATAAAAGATGTCACGATTCGACAAGTTCACTTGTCAACAGCGACTGTACAGCATAACACATACAACTTTCTGACTCTCTACAAACCTTAATATATTTTTCGAGAGTTCAAAGTGTTGCAATAGCTTTTGAATATGCTTTGTTACTTGAATATCTCCAAATGTTCAACTTGTCTATGGGGTGACTTTATCTAGTAATTGAGATCCTTTATCATTCAAGGAAAAACTTGAAAATTAATAATTGCTCAGTCTGCTTTGCAGTATACGTTACCGCATCATTGCTTAAATTTTAGAGCAAGAAAAAGATTATAACTTTATCCCGTTGGCAATTCACGTAGTTGTCAGTTCGTGCTATTGATACACCTTAAAAGTTATTCGTACACATTAAGATATGTTAACCATGCTACATCGGGCAGCGGTAATTTTATAATATTGTGCGTGAACGTTTTCATGTACAACCCTTGGATGCTTGAATATGCTCTGAATATATATTTGATCATGCGTTGTACATATGATACAAAACAATACTCGTATTTTATTGACAATATAGGATAAAATGTATTTAAGCTGTTCATTGTTGCCTGTAGTAGATAGCCGAATTATTGCAAACTTATTAGTCGCGCCAGCGGCTTACTGACTACGCATGCGCATATTCATAATATACTGTGCGAGTAACCGGAAGTGTACCCTACTTTCATGGGCGACGCCATGTTTTTTTTGAGTTCTCGTAAAAAAACAAATACGAAACGTGCAAATTGTTATTTTATAACATGCCATTTATAAAATATATCTCTTTTATTAGCCACAAGGTTTTATCATCCACCTTGTCGCCGATACAAAAATCGTTAATATCACGCATAGAAATAGAAAAAGGAAGAAAACTCGTGCATATGAACAGGTGCATACTCAAAGAATGCTGGGATTGAATTTTAGAAAAGCGCCCCCTGTGTCAATAACTAGATTCAAAAATTGCCATTTTTAGACGGAACGCTCTAGTTTTCAGCTTGCAAAGTGGAAGGTGGGCAGTACGGTTACAATTGCAATGATAATGATGGCATAATACGTCCCTTGTTTAAGACAATAGGCTGTTATCATGGTAAAAATTGCCAATTTTTGTCCAACATTTTTACACATTACAGAAAATTTATACCTTCACTGCTGCAGGGTTTGATGTCGTGTGCGTACTTGAACTGCTTTCATCAGAGGGAAACTGTGCATAGTTGTCATACAAATGTATATGAAGTAACAGTTAATTCTATTTCATCATGAATCAATAAAAATAACATTGCCAATATTGACCCCTGGCGCGACAACAAGGGCTGAGCCCTATATAATATTATTACTAAGCAAGATATAAAAAATCTAAGACACGCTTTGGAAGAGCGTTGTTACAGCTTGCATTCAAGCAAGTCTGAGTCGGATATTTTAAAGTAATGAGACAAAACATAAGGGAACCCGATTTTTGAAAGGTTATGCACATTACCTGTCATGATAGTTATGTAAACAATTGTGACACTGTTGTTACCAAAATGTTTCCCTATATCTAGGCTGTCACAAAATGTATAATTTACGGGGGTTCTGAGCTTATTAACCACCAGATAATTGTTAGATTAAAAAGGTCAATTTCTTGTCTTGGAAACTTAACGATGCACAGATGAAAAAAAGACAACAATTTTACACTCTCAATGATTCTACCGACGCCTTTCATGCTTGCTGTACATAGCGTTATACGAATTCGAGTTTAGAGTGTTGTGTTTAGCGCAGTACCAGATATCTACTCTTTGTTTTCACAGGCATGTAAGGCGAAATAGGGAAGTACAATAGTGATAACCTAGTGAACTCTACTTGAGCGAATGGAAATTTTAATGCGCTCAATTTCAAATAAATCAAGAACAAAAAAATACACCCCCTCTTCACGTCCTTCTGCTTTATTAGTCAGAGTGTAAGAGCGTGATACCACGATTGAATGTTTGAAACCAATTGCTGGAGGAAAGAGCATCGAATAGGGAAGTCTAAAACGGCGCTGACAGCTTATGAGCAGGCGATTGAAAATCGCCGCTAAATCTGAGATAGGTTCCAGAATGAAAGTACATAATACAATTTTTGTTGCTCAATACGCCCTTTATTTATACACCTTGTATGAAGTTAAGATTACCAGTTGGCATACAGATCATGCCTGTGTCTCATGTGGTAAGCCCTGCCACTTTAGACTAGGATTGGACCCCTGGTACAAACACTGTTTCCTTTATTCAAGAATGATGGAGTATGGAGAATGGATTATGAATCTCCTACTACAAGCCAACTGAAGTACAGACAGTGTAGATTATATGATTACGGTTCAAAGGATCTTATGGTCGCGAAGAATAAAAATGACTCCTTCTGGAAAATAAATTCATAAAATAATATCATTTCAAGGACCATTATGACTTGACCTACCCTTTTGCATGTGGATAGATTATACATTTCGACTTCGCTGTTTTCCACTTACACAGTATTATATGCAGACTTTTTAAAGAAAAAGTAGTTCAAAGTCGTCTCGATTCTCAGTGTGGAAACATAATTTCATCATAGTCACAACGTCCTTAAAGGGATAGTCCACCCAATATCAACCTGCCTTTAAAAGTTGAAGAAGACTATTTTTGTAACATTTATGATGAAAAGATGAGAAATGTGCTGTTTATTATCCTAGAAATTAATTGCTTATTAACTGCTGTGTATGACGCCATTTTCACGGTATGGAAACGCCACCTATCGGAATTCCTCAGAGAGGCTTCACCATTGATGACGTAAAGTTTTCGTGTTTGGTTGAGGAAGTTAGGGGGTATCCCTAGGGGGTCTGATCTACCATACGTTTGTATTGAGCTGCTGCGCGATAAATACACCAGGCCTTCAACCTTATAACTTTGAACCAGAATTCAGCGATTTCTAACTCCAGGATTTCGAATCTGGTGTTTCCAATGAATACACTGACATATCGACAGAATCGGAAGTAAAACAAGGGAACGTGCCTCCATATATCACGTATATATCAAGTATATCACGTGTACCTAGAGAAATCGTTATTTATGGCTGTTTCAGCATCGCACACATTTGTTTCGGTTATCTGGAGTTACTCAAAAGGGAGGTCAGTTAAGCCAGACATGACGGTTCATAGTTACAACCTTGCCACCGATCTCACGGTTCAATGTTATTCACCTCGACACATGTATACTTGTATGTTCGTATGTGCGCACGTGCAAGGGTGTGATTGGGATTTTTATTACCTCCTCGCCAAGGTTTCGGTAAAATAAGTTTCGCTTACATATATACAGTCATTATCATCATGGAATTACATGTCATAATGGGAGAGTGAGCATAAGGGACTGGTCAGTTTCTTCGGCCTGGGGGGGGGGGGCCGGTGGATTATTTTTTGCCGACGTCAAAAAGTGGCTGACCCCCCCTATTCCAAATTTTGAAAACAGGGTGACCCCCCTATTCCAAATTTCGAAAACAGGGTGACCCCCCCCCGGCGCGCGACATAGGTAAGACAAAAGGTGGACATAAATTATATATATATAAAAGGTGGACATAAATTATATATATATATATATATATATATATATATATATATATGTATTATATTTTACATTTTACATATATATTAATATTTTAAATAGTCATTCTATGTTTTAATGAAATTGTTAACATGTCAGTTGTAAGATAGGAATTTCAAAGTGTCAATCTTAAAGTTTGAATACAGTACATTTTGAATGAGCTGTATTTTGAATGAGCTGTGAATGTATTTCACACTTTCTATGCTTAACCAGATGTCCTGAACTGTTGTACAGAAATGGATGTCAATCATTAATATCAAAGAGGAAAAAGCAGTGAATCAAAAACTTTGATGGGTGTTAAGACTTGCCAACCATCCAATTAAATCTCCTAAGGAGCCATAGAGAGCTTTTTTAGCCAAATCTGATGTGTACAGTGTCTGAGAGGACCTTTTCTTGTAACATTGAAACCATAAAAGCACAGCTAATAATGACAAAAACTGCCTTTTTAAACTGTTATTTTGTTCATAAAAAGCATCTTTCTACAGAAAACCTGTGACACAAAGGAAAATAATTGCATCAATGAGAAGGAAAGATATCTTGTCATTTTTCTATCTCTAAAATAAGTCACTGTATCAAATATATATTGTGAAATATTTGTGCATGTTGCTTTCTCATACTGAATTCTCATAGAGAGAACAGAAAAGTATCAGAATTTGTCATCCTTTTCATATGAAATGCAGATTTCTTAATGTACACTTTCACTTTGCAAACATCAAGATATCTCTGATTTATTAAAGTATGGCGCCCGAAGGGCACGCTGAAAAATATGAAACATCCTGATATCTCTGATATATATGCCTTGTATATTAAAGTCATGCACCTGAAGGGCATGCTGAAAAATGTCTGATATATTAAAGTAATGAGCTTGAAGAGCACGCTGAAAAATATTGAACATACAGATGTCTCTGATGTATGTATGCTTGATATGTTAAAGTTGGGCGTGCTGAAAAATATGACTGATTATTAAAGTTACGCGCCCGAAGGGCGCGCCGAAAATACAACTGAATGATGAAATTTGTGGCTGACACTAGCATTTTAGGCAATGATGAGCCTGTGTCAAAATTCAAAAACACACTGACCCCCCCTATTGGGTATTTCAAAAACATGGTGACCCCCCCTATCACCAAAGTCAAAAACAGGGTGACCCCCCATGAATCCACCGCCCCCCCCCCAGGCTGAAGAAACTGACCAGTCCCTAACGTCAGTCTCAGTTTTGCCCCGTCAAAGCACCTCATCTGTCACAGTTGGCTACTGCCTTGTACTCAGATTATGACTGTTGGCGTGTACCTGGTGTTAAGAAACGAACCATTTTAAGTTACCCCTAGTGTTTTAGAATCCGACCAAATCATTTTTCACTTCATAAAGCCCACAATGAAGGCTTGACAAATTTCGATGGCCACAATTTATTTTTCACCTTAGAATATGAAGAAATCAATCTGAAATTGTGTAAACCCATAGTTTAGTTTTCTTATCTGTATTATCATATACCAACATTCACGTGCCTGTGTAAAGCTATGGGAGAGAGCGCCCTCAGATCCGTGCATTTTTTTACGTATCACGCCCCGGCCCGGTGCCCAAATATGGGCAATCGCGTGCATTTCTGAACTATTTCGATAATGGTTACTACGCGCGTTGCTATCTGGAAACGTTCCATTCGTACACAAAGCCAGCGCGAGATTAGGAAAACGTCTGCTCGCTCAGATCGTAGTTGCGCGTGGCGACAGTGGGACATCGGCTTTTATTTCTAAATTCTAGTGAAATCCTGTATATTAGGAAAACGTCTGCTCGCTCAGATCGTAGTTGCGCGTGGCGACAGTGGAGCCGTGAAGGTGACATCGGCTTTTATTTCTAAATTCTAGTGAAATCCTGTGTATACTAAGTGCGTGCCTGTTCAGAAACTAACAACACGCTTTTGTCCTTCTAACACCTCGATTTCAGCCTTGATCTCTGTTGGTCACGTACAGTACGGATGTTGCTTTACGCGTTCTAGAATTCTGCAGGTAAACAAATGACGTCATTATGAAGTCAATCCGCGACGGGAAGCGGTCATCGTATTTCTGAAAACTGACACAAATGGCGATGAATTTTTAATATCGCACGCATTTTTATCTCCCAAACTATGTTGAATAATATGTAACAGGTCTGACCTGAGAGCGAGCCCAGCGTAGGGTATATCATCATTGATGTTGATGCATTACGCATATTTTGGCCATTGAGGTTGGATGGCTGTCAATTGTTTTTAAAGACTAGATAGATTATCATAGCAATTTAACTCGGAAATGCCAAGTTCACTAACGAAAATTATTTAAAACTGGTAAATTATATAATTCAGATCAGTTTATTGTAACAGGGGCGGGAACAGAGGCAGTCTAATGACGTAAAACACGTACTATTCCCGTCGGTAGTCTCAGCACACAATTTTTAATTCTCGCGTGAGTTGACCGTTCGTTCTCGCGAGAGTTGGCTTGTTTCAAAATGGCGGCGCCTAGTCATGACGCAGGCGGCAGAAGTTGCAACTGAAAAATGACCTGAGGGCAGCGCTGCCCTTAGGGCAGTTCAGAGCGGAGTAGGCATGTGCACCACATCCAATGACGTCACTGAGGATCTGTATGTCTGCACTGAGGGCAGCTCAGATAATGCTGCCCTAAGGGCAGTTTGGCAGATAGGGTAGGAAATGTATGTCTGCCCTGAGGGCAGCTATAATATATTGCTGCCCTCAAGGTAGATCGGTAGATATACACTATGCAATACGTATTGCTGCTCTTAGTCCAGATTGGTAGATATACACTATCCAATACTTTAAGGATATGATATTTAAATAATAACACATGAGAGCGAGGGCAAGATCACGATTTCTTGCCTGCCCAAGGGATGGTGGTCATGATCGAAATATTGATGATGCCCGAGCCGTAGGCGAGGGCATCATCAATATTTCGATCATGACCACCAGCCCGAGGGCAGGCAAAAATCGTGATCTTGCCCTAGCTCTCATGTGTTATTATTTTTATTACACCGAACAAACTTCTTCGAGTACAGTTCGCCTTTCTGCATGAGTCCAGACCTCAGCGTAAAATGTTGTCAGTGCCAAGTCTACGGTTGCCGCTGAAAGTTTGCCGATCTCCTCGGTCGCGTATCCAAATTTGTTGCTTGCATAGTCGATGAACACAGAAATTGCATTCCTTGTTGCCATTTTCGTTCGTTTGCTGTTTACTTGCAACAAAATATCATCCAACTGTGCCGGTGACAGCTCTGCATGACGTTTTGCAGCGATAGTAGCAAGTACAAGCGAACGACAATTTGTTAAGCGCAGAAAGGATGCGCAGTAAGTAAAATGACGTCATCCATGTAATATCAAATGCACAGGGTATCATCAAGTTCGCAGAGGGCATCATCACGTTCGCAGAGGGCATCATCACGTTCTTTTACATGTCACGTGAGTCGTGTTTAACCAATGGCAGTGCACCCTGAATGACTGAGGTGTAATAAATAAAGATGTCTGCCCTGAGGGCAGCTCAGATATATTGCTGCCCCCAGGGCAGATTGGTAGATATACACTATGCAATACTTTAAGGATAGGAAATGTATACATGTATCTACCCTGAGGGCAGCAATATGTCTGAGCTGCCCTCAGGGCAGACATACATTCCTATGCTCAAACACCTTTGTATAATTCTATATCTATTAATCTGCCCTGAGGGCAGCAATCAGCAGACATACATTTCCTAAACCAGATACCAATCTGCCCCGAGGGCAGCAATATATCTGAGCTGCCCTCAGGGCAGACGCACATTTCCTATGCTCACACATCATTGCATAATTGTATATCTATTAATCTGCCCTGAGGGCAGCAATATATCAGAGCTGCCCTCAGGGCAGACATACATTTCCTATCCTATCTACCAATTTGCCCTGAGGGCAGCAATATATCTGAGCTGCCCTCAGGGCAGATATACAGTTCCTCAGTGACGTCACTGCATGTTGTGCACATGTTTCCTCCGCTCTGAGCTGCCCTCAGGTCATTTTTCAGTTGCAACTTCTGCCGCCTGCTAGTGATGACCGATCCGGGCCTTCAAAAGTGATCGAAAATAGTCATTTTTAAATAAATTTCACACTTTCTTTGGAACAGAGAGATTCTTTTGTCGGCAATACACATTGTTGAGTAGTTTTGTGGTAGATGATATCTTTAATTTCACGCAATCCGTGTAAAAGTATTCAAAATGGCCGCCTCCATGGAACTGTGCTCTCTTTTCAAACTCGTAGGTATATAGAGATTCCATTCTAAATTTCTTGTACACGTGTTAGTCTTAATGCTCGCTTCGCGAGCGGCCTTCGCCGCTCTCGCTGCGCTCGCTATTATGTAATACTGATAGTTTTAATTATGTAAACTACATATGTACCATTTCATAAGGTATATGATAAAACCTTTACGGCCCTGATACAGCTTTTGCGGCCCTTGGGCCCTTCCGCCGTACGACCTCGGGCCGCAAAAGCCGTATCAGGGCCGTAAAGATTATTATACCACAACCGTGATAGTGATAAAACATTGGATTTTTAATGTCATTAACCTCAGCTGCCATTTTCCACCTCAATAAATATGCCTTATTCTGTTCATTGTTAGACGCTGACATTAACATCTAACTTCCGTACAGATACGCGTCAACAGGTCAGTACGTCATCGAGATCGTATTAAGTGGCTTAACCATTACTGCTTTCGGTTAATCTTGGGTCTTATCGCCCACTTCGTTGGTGGCAAAGTTAATAAAAGTAATAATTCAAACTAGTTTATTTCGTAGCTTTACTTATCTGTCAAAACCTGGAGAATAATACTGCGCATGTTTCGACCGTATTTTCTGTAACCTAAACGCATTTCTTGATTGTAACGATCAGTGATAAAAGTCAAGCAATACTATTTTCAGTTATGTATCTAAGAACGATCGTCATCAATCATTAAAAACTTTCTACTGTTGATTGACCAATCAGAGTGCTTAATTCAGGGTGTTTTATTTACTCGTAAAGCCTTGGTCCCAAATTCCAGAAACGAATGACAGCTCCGTAGTAAAGTACTATCCAATCAAAAGTGAACATGTCATATTCTGTAGACATCTGGTACGTTTTAATATTCAAATTTGGTAACACAGCGGAAACCAGCTGCAACACAAAATCTGCGGTGGTACAAACATAAGCTAATGTGCCCTAGGGCATTTATAGGATGTTCCATTACATTGGAAGGCTATTTCACAAATAAAAGTTTTAATTCGTATCCTAAACATGTTACATTGACAAAGGGGACGGTTGACGTAAACACATTGAAAACGAAAATATATCAGTTAGGGGCGATAGTAAAACCCTCGTACGAGGGCTCTTCAGGTATATAAAGTCCAACCCTACGATAAAATGTCTCGGCCTGCGGCCTCGACATTTTATCGTTGGGTTGGACTTTATATACCCGAAGAGCCCTCGTACTCGGGCTTTATCCTATACATAAATGAATACATTTCTGGCCGAATAATATATTTTTGGTAACCAAGTAAACATATGTATCACTTTTATTTAAAAGCACAGAAACTTTACAAAAACATCCTAAACGTTTATGATGATAGAAAGTTAATGTTAGGAAAATATAAAATTAAAAGGCAATGAACGACTTGGTTCAGATCTGAGCTGAAAAATCGTGGTAACTGCTCCAGTTCGCAAGAAATATCACTTTATTTCGTTTAAGCAAACATGTCAATATTTAAACACAACACAATTGTACGATACACATTCGATACGATACACATGTATGTATGTATGTATGTATGTATGTATGTATGTATGTATGTATGTATGTATGTATGTATGTATGTATGTATGTATGTATGTATGTATGTATGTATGTATGTATGTATGTATGTATGTATGTATGTATGTATGTATGTATGTATGTATGTATGTATGTATGTATGTATGTATGTGTGTATGTATGTGTGTGTGTATGTATGTGTGTATGTATGTGTGTGTGTATGTATGTGTGTGTATGTAGGTAGGTAGGTAGGTGTGTGTGTGTGTGTGTGTGTGTGTTTGTGTATGTATGTATGTATGTATGTATGTATGTATGTATGTATGTATGTATGTATGTATGTATGTATGTATGTATGTATGTATGTATGTATGTATGTATGTATGTATGTATGTATGTATGTATGTATGTATGTATGTATGTATGTATGTATGTATGTATGTATGTATGTAGGTAGGTAGGTAGGTGTGTGTGTGTGTATGTGTGTGTTTGTGTATGTATGTATGTATGTATGTATGTATGTATGTATGTATGTATGTATGTATGTATGTATGTATGTATGTATGTATGTATGTATGTATGTATGTATGTATGTATGTATGTATGTATGTATGTATGTATGTATGTATGTATGTATGTATGTATGTATGTATGTATGTATGTATGTATGTATGTATGTATGTAGGTAGGTAGGTAGGTAGGTAGGTAGGTAGGTAGGTAGGTAGGTAGGTAGGTAGGTAGGTAGGTGACATCTAATGTGTTTATGTGCATATCTATCTATCTATCTATCTATCTATCTATCTATCTATCTATCTATCTATCTATCTATCTATCTATCTATCTATCTATCTATCTATCTATCTATCTATCTATCTATCTATGTGTTCATGTATGTGAACGTGTGCATATAAAGTTCCATGCTTATGTCATAAATAGTCTATCACAGTAAGTTCGTTGCATCGAAGGCATCTTTAGGAGAACCGACCATTATGTGAGAGGTCATTCATGCAAGGAGCGAAGTCTGTACGAGCGATTCATCTCACAACTCTTCGATTTCAAGTAAATCAGGAATAATGTCTCTGAAGAATCTCTGTAATAATAAATATTTAGAACAAATTACTCTTAGAATGCATGGACATATTAAGAAGTATGAAATATCACTGAGCCAAACAAATAACTCGTTCAATGACATATGCGACGTAAGTTCATGATAGTACGTCTCACTGAACTTAAAAGTTGTCCTATAGTCGTTTGACATCGCTCCCGGCTTCCTGTTGCAAACGCTTCCCTCCGTAAGAATTCTGTTTTACAACATTAGAACTCTTTTTGACATTGTCCTTTTAGTGAGGATTATCCAGTGGATCAATTTAGCAATGAGTGAATCATCTCACTGCTCTTTTGGGCCAAGGGGTGATTCTAAAGCGTTTAGGGATAATATCATCGAGTGAAATCACACGAGATTCACAAATGCAATAATATTTTGTGAAATATGACATATTGCAAGTAAAATGATGGACAACTGCATTTATCTAGCAAATCAAATTAAAATAAAATATTTTCTACCAAAATAATTGCAATGTAGCTGAGCTATGATAGAATTTCTATTCTCAGTCGAACGCCAAGAACAACGATGGTATGATCACCTCCTCGTTTCTAAACAGCACTTCCAAATGATCGACCAGGCCTTACGCATTTGGTCTGTCTACAGGTTTCATTTCCAACAGCTCAGCATAATATTGTACCTTGAACGCAACGCGATTATGAATATAGATAATATGCTGGCATTACATACTAATTAATGGCTGGCAAGAAAGCCGAAGACATAATATGCTAAGGGGAAAGATATGACGAGAAGTAATTTTTGTGTGTTTGTCAAGTACGACAGCATATATCAAGATCAACGCAACATTATTTTGAATACCGAGTTATCCATCATTTACATGGGAATTCTTACAGTCGATTAATCAAAATCATACATTCCTGGAAGGGATATTTCCGGTAACTCAATATTCTTTTGAAAGGGGACTGTAGTGGTTGCCGTCCAACCAAGGGGCAAGGTTAATATTTTTCTGATGATGAATTGATGAATGATGAATTATGCCACTTACAATCTGTCTGTACATTGATCTGGTTGACCAAGTCTTTGTCCATCGTGAAGACATTGGATCATTTCAGTCGCCGAAACATTAGTGAAAGGTATTTCCCCTTCAGAAAATAAATATTGATTTCAATTTAGTTACCTTTAATGAAAGCTCTTAATCTTTACGGCCCTGATACGGCTTTTGCGGCCCTAGGTCGTACGGTGGAAGGGCCCGAGCGTGCGAGGGCCCGTACGCCGTACGACCAAGGGCCGCAAAAGCCGTATCAGGGCCGTAAAGGTTTTATCATATACCTTATGAAATGGTACATATGTAGTTTACATAATATTCAACATTTTTTGGGAGATTAAAATGCGTGCGATATTAAAAATCCATCGCCATTTGTGTCAGTTTTTCAGAAATATGATGACCGCTTCCCGTCGCGGATTGACTTCATAATGACGTCATTTGTTTACCTGCAGAATTCTAGAACGCGTAAAGCAACATCCGTACTTTACATGACCAACAGAGATCAAGGCTGAAATCGAGGTGTTAGAAGGGCAAAAGCGTGTTGTTAGTTTCTGAACAGGCACGCACTTAGTATACACATGATTTCACTAGAATTTAGAAATAAAAGCCGATGTCACCTTCACGGCTCCACTGTCGCCACGCGCAACTACGATCTGAGCGAGCAGACGTTTTCCTAATCTCGCGCTGGCTTTGTGTACGAATGGAACGTTTGCAGATAGCAACGCGCGTAGTAACCAGAATCGAAATAGTTCAGAAATGCACGCGATTGCCCATATTTGGGCACCGGGCCGGGGCGTGATACGTAAAAAAAATGCACGGATCTGAGGGCGCTCTCTCCCATAGCTTTACACAGGCACGTGAATGTAGGTATATGATAATATTTTTTTCTTAACCGGTAGGTTGTATTTAACAAGTTTTCAGATCAGTATTAGAACATTACTTTGACAAATTATACTACTTTTCTCGGCGGTAATGCAAAAGTTTTTCGTGTAGGCCTACTTGATTTAAAATATTTCGGTGACCATATCTCATTGCCTATAACATTTGAAATTTCCCCACTGCCTAGATATAACAAAATGTAACTTGGCTGGTGTTACAATTTTCCACAGCAAGACTCCATACGACTATCTGTCAAGGAATAAAACAAGCTTTTCCTGAATAAAAACTTATTGCAAAATGTCCAAGTCATTTCTATAAGCATACATTCACCTTCAATGCATCAGTGTCTGCTGTCGTTTATTCAATTTCTAATGAGCCACTGTGGTTAAATTCAAATTCTTCTAATGAAGCAAATTCAAAGTCAGCCTTGATCGCCTACTGATACATTCACCGTTCGAAAACGCTGTAGAATCAACTCTTCATGAGTTTCAATTTTAAATTCTTTCATCATAGCTTGTACAGTAACTACATCATAGCTTGTACATCAACTACATTAACGAATTGAAGTTGACCAGACACCTTTAGTTCTTTCCTGTTAGCGGTAACAAAACGTAAAAGGCAATTTCTTTCACTGTTATACATTGTCTGACATCTTGTAGTACGAGTCCCGTAAGCTCTACAAAAGATCTCGTGTTCATGTTGTAACACCAAGCCTTCAAGGTATACTTTTGAAGTTATGAGTGCTCAAGATAAATATAATCATCTCACAATTAGAGAAAATCAATTTACAACAACAGTCATCGAAGGTCGACAGTTGGTTATACATTACGTTAAGTGCTAAATTACTCGTCGAATGATGGTAGAGACTGAAGTTATTTAGGATGGAGTTAATTGGTCCTAGCTTCCTGCACACGAACAGCAGGCTAAGAAGTGAGATGTTTACTCTTCTATAAGTTTATACGGTTATTCTTAATCATGACATGAACAATAGTATCTTGAGTGGTATCCATAGCTCGATGTTATCATTAATGTCTTTTTAAACCTGCATATTACAGAATAAAAACCAGTATTCGAAAGACATTTCTGTCTGACACAAATGTCTTAGTGGCTACTTCATTTATTCCACTCACTGTTTATCAATTTGTCTTACAGAAAAACTGATCTGCATCTATCTGCATTCATTGTATCATGTTTCTTGTACCGGAGTGTTACTTATTATCCGGGAGCAATCTGTTTAGATATCATTAAAATGATAAGTATTTCGGCACCGGTCCCCTGTGTTGTCTGTTCTATCCAAACATTCAAATGAGTCGATTGTTTTCATCTACAATATTATCTACAAAACTTTGTGCCACCTAGAAAAAAGTACACGTAATGTATACGCAGCTGCCCACCTACAATGACTGTTGCTGTATCTATGCAATGAAATCGAAATATGATAAATCATCATAACCTCTGTTAATATATTGAAGGTAATGCAGAACTACCGCCTCAATATATAATTGCTATGGCAAACTATAAACTTTATTATGATAATCATGCTCAACATGGAAAACATAATCTTTAAAAAAGAAATCTGTAAAAAGTATACATAGAGTGAAAGTGAAATACTATGGCATCTTCGGGAGTTTGAAACTGTTGTCTTCTTAGAATACACATGGTTCAATTATTCAAACAAGAATGTTTAAGCGATCAGAAATATACCGGATGACTTTTTCATTTTTAAGACACATGTTTAGCATCAAATACATTTGTAAAAACTCTGAAAGCACAAATTAGTACTGATTCGATTGAGTAGGAACAACAAAGCTTTCTATTCATGCTTATTAAGCTTTATATATTTCGTAAATACATTCAAAGCATTCGAACGCATTTTGAGAGGAACATCTTATAAAAGTGTGCATATTTTCTGGTGGATTAATAAATACGCAAGAGTCGACTGAAAAGGGAGTTAGCAGCGAAGTAACGTCTCTATGATGTAACAGAATATCGGATATTGATATTGTTGATGGAACAAGAAGTGGAAGATTATTCGACAATGAGTGTATTGTCTCAGAATGATTTTTCACTTGCACTTCGAGTTCAAATAGATCAGGAACAAATGTCCGTGAAGAATCTCTGAAATAATAACCATAGAAAACATATTAGTCTTCTAATTCATGAAAATTTCATGCTGTGACTGCGAGCAATATCATTTAAGCAAACAGAGAAAACTATACTTGATATGTCTGTGACCTACGTAGATAGGCGATAACAAACATCGTATGTACTGTTTGACTCTTTCCCTTTGTCCAACCTATGGCAAAGTGTTTGCTTCGAACGAAGCTGGCCTAAATTATTCTGTAGTGAGTAATTTCATTAATTTTAAGTTATGCCTTCATATGCGACCTATGCGGCTAATCTATCCCACCTAATCTACCCACTTACCTACCTATCTGTCTATGTATCTATCAATCCATCCATCCATCGACCCATCCATTCATCTATCTATCTATCTATCTATCTATCTATCTATCTATCTATCTATCTATCTATCTATCTATCTATCTATCTATCTATCTATCTATCTATCTATCTGTCTGTCTGTCTGTCTGTCTGTCTGTCTGTCTGTCTGTCTGTCTGTCTGTCTATCTGTCTGTCTGTCTGTCTGTCTGTCTGTCTGTCTGTCTGTCTATCTATCTATCTATCTATCTATCTATCTATCTATCTTTCTATCTATCCGTATGTCCATCAGTCATGCCATAAGAAACCTGCTGTAGACATAGTGAGATTTGATAGTCGGTATAATAAATGTTTTTAGAACATTTATACAAAAATACTTAAAATGAAGCTAAATTGTAATATATAAGTACTGCTAGTTCTACTCTTGTGGGAAAACAGAAAATGAAAAATCATGGTGTTATGATCACCTCCTCGTTTGTTGATAGCTCTTCTAATTGACTGGTCAGTTCTTTCGCGGTTGGTCTGTCCACTGGCTTCAGCTGCCAACATCTTAGCATAATATCATACCTCAACAGAATAAGTGGTTAATTATCAACACCAGCATTATATGCTTATCATTCAATGGGAATAAATCTAATAGCATGATATCAAATGTGAAAAGTGGGGAAAACACATCACAAGAAAACTTTATCGTTTATTCGGCAGATAGTATGATGAATAGATTGCTCCTGAATTGAAAGTATTCAGATAGTGTGGGCCTCGAAAGTAAAATCCTAAACTTTCCTCAAACTTTCCTCAATGGAACTTTGAATCATTCTTTTACCAAATCAGGAATAAAAATTAAGGGTCGTTTCGCAAAGTTTGGTAAAAGAGAAACAAATTGCTGAAAACTTAAAGATAATTGCCGATAATTGAAATTCAAAATAGGTACTATCCCTGTATATATTTAATAGGAAAAAATAAAATATTCTGCCGCCGAAAAACTAAGACGGTAAGTTTTTTGTGACATCAAGAGCTTTAAAAAGTACCTCCACAAGTAGTAGATCAGAAAAGAGTTGTCAAAAATGCAAGAGTACGAATACGTGTCCCCGGCGCACTTCTACCTTTCCAACATTACATATTCATGAAATATTCTTACAGGAAACGATTCAAGGTCGTTAGGGATTAGTTGTCACTTACGATTTGTCAGTACACATTGCTGGTTGACCAAGTCTTTGTCCATCGACAAGTGCTTTCATCATTTCAGTTGCTTGAACATTGGTAAATGGTGTTTCCCCTTTGGAAATTGTAAGTACAATGTTATGTTAGTTTGTAATAAATGCTTTGATTACCGTTTGCTCTATTGGCAGGATAAATTTTACAAGATTTGAGATGCCTTTGGTCAATGACATCACACTTATTAGAGGTAGCCCCATGGAGAACTCTTTTACAGTAATTGATGTAAACATATCGGAGTGACTATGTGTTGCTGTCAACAAACGACTGAAAATAATTCTACCTTTTACGGTAAAAATGTTAAACTTGCCTAGACTTGCAATTTCCCACAGTAAGACTCCATACGACCATCTAATAGGAAAGAAAAACAAGTCGTTCTTGAATAAACCGACACCCTTTCTAACAATAACAAAATTATTGTCACATATCCAAAGTCATGTCTCTACTCACCTCAGCACTAACTTTCAATCACTCCTTTGTGACTTTCGTTTGTGAATTTTTGTTTCTTCATAATAATTTAAATAACTATATTATAATTAAAGAAACTAAGACTATGAGGTTGTGGCGGTAATAGAATGATGTCACTGTAAGGTTTTATATGTATCATGCCACCAAATGCGGATTCCCAGATTGCTATGGGTTACCTTTCATCCGCCTGTGGAAGGGTATAGCGTTTCAAACTTTGCACAACATTAAATGTATTCTAAAATCAACACAAACTAACAAATATAAATACATCATATGCAAAAAGACATCAAAGCAGGTCCAATAATCAATATCAATTAAAGGTAAATAAATAAGTTACTAGGTCCAAGGACCAAATAGAAAATTACAATAACAATGGGGCCTTGCCCAGCCACTGTTTAATGGTAGTACTGTTTAATGGTAGTACCAGATGCCTAGAATGTGTAAGCGTTTCCAACCAGCATGCTACACCGACTGAGATTTATCCAAAGTAACAAATTTCATGCAATATTGAAAAGCCATCAAATACAGCTGTGAGTCAAAGCCAGGTATGCTGTTATAAGAAACAAATATGCAATATTTTGATTCAACATCTCTGTATGTACCATAGAACTTCTTAAATTATTCTCTAATCTATTTTCCGCATACCTTTGCCTCGTCAGCTCTTGTGCCAATATATTGTGTCTCACTTGAAAATTCTACCGTATTTGAGACATTGTTTAATATTTACACAATATACTGTAACTAGTCGGGTCGGAAGGTAGGGTTCCCATGCACCCCATGGATGTATTTTTTTAACCTACATTTTTGTAATCCTTAGGGTCTATATTTAATGAATTTTGATGTTCCCAAAATCAAATCGTGTCCCATGGGGTCCATTTGGCGCCATCTTTGCCGCCATCTTGGCCGCCATCTTGGATTTCAACAATGGGGTAGAGGTCACTTATCTACCGCTCGACGGAAACAGAAACAATAAAATACTATAAACGTTACATTTTTAGAAAGCCAAGATCATGGCCTTTTCATTGATATATAACTTAATAGCGATTAATTAATATTCGAACGTCGATTAGACTTTATATCGGTCATTGGCCGTAAATCGTAAAATTTGCTAAATTTCACACCCAATAATTAAGTTCCCGTTCCTCCAAACAATTTTTCATAAGGTATTTATATATTTTTTGGAAGAACTGAGTGCAATAAACAAGAAAAACAACATTAAAAGTATGTGTCTTGAGATTTAGTGGGTGCATGAGCTTGTTTTCTTATTACGCGGTATGCCACATATTCGTGTGTAACATAAGGGGTAGGGGTAATGTTTCCCTTTCTGTTTCGAATCATGAATGATGAAACCATAAAAATGTTACATTTTTTGAAAGTGCTGCATCAGACCTTTCTAAAAATATATAGATTTATGGGGTAAAATTTTATATTTAAAAGTTACAAAGCTTAAACCTTTCAGTTTGTGTCGATTTCAAGTCATTTTTTTTAAACAAAATTTTAATATAAGGGGTAGGGGTGATGTTCCCCGTTCTGCCTTGAACCATGAATTATGAAACCATATAAGTGTTACACTGTTTGAAAGCTCTGAAATGGGCCTTTCCAAACATGTATAGTTTTATTGGGAAAAGTCCATATTTGAAACTTACAAAGCTGATGCCTTTCAGCTTGTGTCAATTTTAAGTGCTTTTTAAGAACGAAATTACAACATATGGGGTAGGGGTAATGTGTCCCTTTCTGCCTCGAGCCATGAATTATGAAACCATATGAATTTTATACTGTTTGAAAGCTCTGAAAGGGCCTTTCCAAACATGTATAGTTTTATTGGGAAAAGTCCATATTTGAAAGTTACAAAGCTTAAACCTTTCAGTTTGTGTCAATTTTAAGTCATTTTTTTAAACAACATTTTAATATAAGGGGTAGGGGTAATGTTTCCCGTTCTGCCTTGAACCATGAATTATGAAACAATATAAATGTTATACCGTTTGTAAGCTCTGAAATGGGCCTTACCAAACATGTATAGTTTTATTGGGAAAAGTCCATATTTTAAAGTTACAAAGCTTATGCCTTTCAGTTTGTGTCAATTTTAAGTGATTTTTTAAACAAAATTACAATATAAGGGGTAGGGGTGATGTTCCCATTCTGCCTTGAACCATGAATTATGAAACCATATAAGTGTTACACTGTTTGAAAGCTCTGAAATGGGCCTTACCAAACATGTATAGTTTTATTGGGAAAAGTCCATATTTGAAACTTACAAAGCTGATGCCTTTCAGCTTGTGTCAATTTTAAGTGATTTTTTAAGAACGAAATTACAACAGATGGGGTAGGGGTAATGTGTCCCTTTCTGCCTCGAGCCATGAATTATGAAACCATATGAATTTTATACTGTTTGAAAGCTCTGAAAGGGCCTTTCCAAACATGTATAGTTTTATTGGGAAAAGTCCATATTTGAAAGTTACAAAGATTAAACCTTTCAGTTTGTGTCAATTTTAAGTCATTTTTTTAAACAACATTTTAATATAAGGGGTAGGGGTAATGTTTCCCGTTCTACCTTGAACAATGAATTATGAAACAATATAAATGTTATACCGTTTGAAAGCTCTGAAATGGGCCTTTCTAAACATGTATACTTTTATTGGGAAAAGTCCATAATTGAAAGTTACAAAGCTTAAACCTTTCAGTTTGTGTCAATTTTAAGTCATTTTTTTAAACAAAATTTTAATATAAGGGGTAGGGTAATGTTTCCCGTTCTGCCTTGAACCATGAATTATGAAACAATATAAATGTTATACCGTTTGTAAGCTCTGAAATGGGCCTTACCAAACATGTATAGTTTTATTGGGAAAAGTCCATATTTGAAAGTTACAAAGCTTAAACCTTTCAGTTTGTGTCAATTTTAAGTGATTTTTTTAAACAAAATTTTAATATAAGGGGTAGGGTAATGTTTCCCGTTCTGCCTTGAACCATGAATTATGAAACAATATAAATGTTATACCGTTTGTAAGCTCTGAAATGGGCCTTACCAAACATGTATAGTTTTATTGGGAAAAGTCCATATTTTTAAGTTACAAAGCTTATGCCTTTCAGTTTGTGTCAATTTTAAGTGATTTTTTAAACAAAATTATAATATAAGGGGTAGGGGTGATGTTCCCCGTTCTGCCTTGAACCATGAATTATGAAACCATATAAATGTTATACTGTTTGAAAGCTCTGAAATTGGCCTTACCAAACATGTGTAGTTTCATTGGGGAAAGTTGCATATTTGAAAGTTACAAAGCTTAAGCCGTTCAGTTTGTGTCAATTTTAAGTGATTTTTTGAACAATATGCACAAAACAGTTAGTCCGTTGGCCAGGTATCGAAATCATCCCCTCTAAGGCATTTTACCCACTATGATTTTCTGTTAGCTAGTATTCTCAGCTGTCATAATCTGCTTATTTTCCATTTAACTGATGGTGTGTGAGAGTGTAACGACTTGTTTGTGAAGGGCTGTCACGCCCTCCGTAGTAAAATAGGAATGGGTTAGGGGTAACATATTTACAGCTAGTCGGAAACAAAAACAAAAAAGTACCATAAACAATACATTCTTAGAAAGCCCAGACATAAGCTTTTTACTTTTTTGATAATTATTCGACTTTAGATGGCGCCAATATTCCGTATGTACATGGCGGTCAGCAGCTGAACCATTCACATAACGAACGTTGATATGGCATGAAACTTCGGTAAATTCATTCAAGCAAACTCTTGTTTGATTAAGTTGATAGTTTTCCTTTCTTTTTTATTTCGAGTATTTGCCATGGCATGACTGAAACGAACCTCGAAACGAAGGCTGTACGTATCTTTATTAATCCGAGCCTGAGCGTGATCTGAGAGCAAACAGATCCGCAGATAATGCGAATGATCGCAACCGTTACCAACAGACTCATTATGCAGAGCCATGCCCCAAAACGCCTAACTAAACTTGGCACTAATCATGATCCCAGTCCATTTCGAGCCGGGCTTTAAGGGAAGTGCGGTGGCCTTTGAAAGACCCTTTGGTTTGGTTTTGTACCGTAGTATAGGAAGAAAACCCGACCTGTCGTCGTTGCTGTGAATGTTTGTGTTGTTTTTAGCTTCTTCTTTTTTCCTATTTGAAGAATCGTCTTTGCAGCCTGCCATCCTGCGTTCTGTGTAGCGAGTGTCTTCGATCGCTCTCTTAAGTTTGTGATGTACAACTGTCTTGAGTCCCGGTGCTTTATTGGGTAGAGGAAAATAGTTAGATATCAGGGTGATAAATTGGTTGCCGCAGTGTCTTTCCAGGTGTTGCCACTTTTGAAGGAATTCAACACTCGGTATTTTGGCCTGGTAAGTATTCTTTAAGGTGTACCTGTAGGCTACGTGGTACTGAATAGGGGCCACTTAGGTTTCAACACATTCGATACTCTTGGCTTTCGCTTATACCCCGTTGTATGAGTAACTGGGATCGGCAATGGGAAAGGCTTAATTAATATCCATCTTTGCTAATATTAATTCTCGTTTGGCTTACAGATGGCCACCTCTACTTGTTTCGGTGAAAATTTGTCTTTCAATTGGACAAAACATTTAGTATGACTTTCTTCTGTGTGTTATTTAGGCCTATGAAAAATATGAAAATTGCATATATATTGTTGTCAAAAATCTCAAATCTTAGATTGTTAGAGATAGGCTTAGGCTTCCCTGTAATCATACAAATGAGTTAAATGGGAATTTATTGGAGTAGATTACAGTAATCGAAGAGAATGGTTGACACTATAGAAAGACTTATCTCGGATTGCGGGGACCTAACTATAAAAGAACAGCACAGAATACTTGCCGGATGTATTGACTGTTCATGTATAGTACAGGCTAGTACAACATGGAATGTAAAACATACAAATCAAAGAAGTGGCAAATTTTCTCAACTTTTCACAAAGTTTATATTCCATCATTACTATCAGGATTAGGATTGTCCCAATCTATAAATAAGCTATTACTTGATTACACCTTGATTCAGCATGACTAACATTTTGCATTTGCCTCGCAACCAGCCATGCCCGTCCCTGGGATCACGAACAATGCCTTTAACGAAGCTTTTGAACGCTTTTTGTGAATTGTGTAAGAATGTCCTCTCTGTGGAGTATAATGTGTGAAGCCGTTGTCTAGCTCGCTTGACTCTGATGATTATGTTGACTTATTTTTTCTGCTGGTGGCTGATCTAGCTCGAAAGTTAGATCAATCTAGTCTCTCTGATTCGATCATGCTGGTGGGAATGGTATCTTCACGCATTAACCCTAAAACGTCCGTTTGTAGGGTCTTTGCTTCAAAGACGTCAGGGTCTAACATCGGTATAAATGTCATCCATGATAAGAAACTAATGATAGATTCACTCACAAGGCATTTTAAACATTGAGGTGTCGATGGGAATATAAGCCTTTTTAGTCATTTTCTGAGGTTTGTCTCGCCTTCTTATTGCTTGGTGTAGAGATTGTTTGTTCGCCTTCTGTTTACTATTTAGTTGCGTAATTTGAATGCGTTCTGCGACATTTGGCTTTTCGGGTTTTAGTTCCAGTATTATTTTGCTATTGAATTTTAGTACCCAGTCGAAAATGTAATCCACATTGGGAGTATATAGTGTCCTGCGTTGTAAAATAATTTCGAAAAATTGGTTATGATCTCTTGTTTTCTGGTAAGGAAGGTAAAGTGTCGATCCATCTTATCTTATTATGGAGAAGCTATATTGTGGATTAATGGTGATTGGTTTTCAGCGATAAAGATTCTCTCGTGTTCCCGTGTGGTATTAAAAGTAACACTATTAAGAGTGAGCTCTGATTTGCCCAGACGGTCACGTGACTGTGGATGTATTAACTATATACTGTAAAGTTGGCCATTCCTATCTCCAAAGTGGGTTTCTTTCACATTGTTTGTATTTTCATCACAAGTTTCAATATACTGATATAATATAGCGATAAACAACCTCTATAAGTTGGGTACACCACTCGAGCTCGGTTTTGACCATTTCACTCCTTATACACACGACTAAAGTTCGTGCGTATATGTTGTTTACCGGTCGAAACCGTGTGGTATCCTTTCAAAGTGGTGCTTTATTGCTTATATATCTCTCGCGATACAATTAAAGAAAAGGGGTTGATTGTTGCTGCTGTCATATCAACTTTGCATGACGACTATGACATCCAATTTAGTGTTTGTGGGTTTGGAATATATAATTTTTGACATATTATAGCTGTTAACTTTCTTTCCCTAATTTGAGTTATTGAAATGAGTAAAACGTCTATTATTAACCACCATTTTAGCTTTTTAGTGCTATTTAATGCATATAGAGTATTTTTCTATGTTCCTTTTAACAAGTAAATGTCAGTAAAGTAACACAAACTTTTGAGTTTAGGCATTGTCACTGCATAATTTTTTAGTTTACCCCATCAAGCCATATCTTGTTGGAAAAATAACTGCGTTAGTGTTTCAGAGATATGATATTTATGTGGCTTCCTTATTCGCTGCGTTTGGTAGGAGAGGAAAGATTACCCATACCCCTATCCCTTAAATGTATATTATAGAGGGATGTACGGCATACCATATGTTAGGTAAACAATCGACGCACCCCATAAGTCTCAAGAAGATACACTCTTTTAATTTTTTTTTACTTCTCTATTGCATTAAATTCTTTCAAATGATATATGAATACCTTGTAAAAATTGTTTGGAGGAACATGAACTTAATTATTGGGTTTGAAATTAAGCAAATTTTACAATTTACATTTCATGTCCGATATAAAATCTAATCGATGTTTGAATATCGATTTATCCCCATTTAGTTGTATACCAATGGTAAGGGGATTATCTGGGCTTTCTAAGAATGTATTGTTTATGGTACTTTTTGTTTTTGTTTCCGACTAGCGGTAAATATGTTACCCCTAACCCATTCCTATTTTACTACTGAGGGCGTGACAGCCCTTCACAAACAAGTCGTTACACTCTCACACACCATCAGTTAAATGGAAAATAAGCAGATTATGACAGCTGAGAATACTAGCTAACAGAAAATCATAGTGGGTAAAATGCCTTAGAGGGGATGATTTCGATACCTGGCCAACGGACTAACTGTTTTGTGCATATTGTTCAAAAAATCACTTAAAATTGACACAAACTGAACGGCTTAAGCTTTGTAATTTTCAAATATGCAACTTTCCCCAATGAAACTACACATGTTTGGTAAGGCCAATTTCAGAGCTTTCAAACAGTATAACATTTATATGGTTTCATAATTCATGGTTCAAGGCAGAACGGGAAACATTACCCCTACCCCTTATATTATAATTTTGTTTAAAAAATCACTTAAAATTGACACAAACTGAAAGGCATAAGCTTGTAACTTTAAAATATGGACTTTTCCCAATAAAACTATACATGTTTGGTAAGGCCAATTG
The DNA here is from genome assembly GCF_041260155.1 of Ptychodera flava. Taxonomy (NCBI): domain Eukaryota; kingdom Metazoa; phylum Hemichordata; class Enteropneusta; family Ptychoderidae; genus Ptychodera; species Ptychodera flava. The sequence continues at coordinate 44,851,789 of NC_091936.1, forward strand.
CAGAGCTTTCAAACGGTATAACATTTATATGGTTTCATAATTCATGGTTCGAGGCAGAAAGGAAACATTACCCCTACCCCATATGTTGTAATTTCGTTCTTAAAAATGACTTAAAATTGACACAAACTGAAAGGCTTAAGCTTTGTAACTTTAAAATATGCAACTTTCCCCGATATAACTATACATGTTTGGAAAGGCCAATTTCAGAGCTTTCAAACAGTATAACATTTATGGTTTCATAATTCCTGGTTCAAGACAGAACGGGAAACATTACAGCTACCCCTTATATTATAATTCTGTTTAAAAAATCACTTAAAATTGACACAAACTGAAAGGCATAAGCTTTGTAACTTTAAAATATGGACTTTTCCCAATAAAACTATACATGTTTGGTAAGGCCAATTTCAGAGCTTTCAAACGGTATAACATTTATATTGTTTTATAATTCATGGTTCAAGGCAGAACGGGAAACATTACCCCTACCCCTTATATTAAAATGTTGTTTAAAAAAATGACTTAAAATTGACACAAACTGAAAGGTTTAAGCTTTGTAACTTTCAAATATGGACTTTTCCCAATAAAACTATACATGTTTGGAAAGGCCCTTTCAGAGCTTTCAAACAGTATAAAATTCATATGGTTTCATAATTCATGGCTCGAGGCAGAAAGGGACACATTACCCCTACCCCATATGTTGTAATTTCGTTCTTAAAAAATCACTTAAAATTGACACAAGCTGAAAGGCATCAGCTTTGTAAGTTTCAAATATGGACTTTTCCCAATAAAACTATACATGTTTGGAAAGGCCCATTTCAGAGCTTTCAAACAGTGTAACACTTATATGGTTTCGTAATTCATGATTCGAGGCAAAAAGGGAAACATTACCCCTACCCCATATGTTGTAATTTCGTCTTTAAAAAATCACTTGAAATCGACACAAACCGAAAGGTTTAAGCTTTGTAACTTTTAAATATAAAATTTTACCCCATAAATCTATATATTTTTAGAAAGGTCTGATGCAGCACTTTCAAAAAATGTAACATTTTTATGGTTTCATCATTCATGATTCGAAACAGAAAGGGAAACATTACCCCTACCCCTTATGTTACACACGAATATGTGGCATACCGCGTAATAAGAAAACAAGCTCATGCACCCACTAAATCTCAAGACACATACTTTTAATGTTGTTTTTCTTGTTTATTGCACTCAGTTCTTCCAAAAAATATATAAATACCTTATGAAAAACTGTTTGGAGGAACGGGAACTTAATTATCGGGTGTGAAATTAAGCAAATTTTACGATTTACGGCCAATGGCCGATATAAAGTCTAATCGACGTTCGAATATTAATTAATCGCTATTAAGTTATATATCAATGAAAAGGCCATGATCTTGGCTTTCTAAAAATGTAACGTTTATAGTATTTTATTGTTTCTGTTTCCGTCGAGCGGTAGATACGTGACCCCTACCCCATTGTTGAAATCCAAGATGGCGGCCAAGATGGCGGCAAAGATGGCGCCAAATGAACCCCATGGGACACGATTTGATTTTGGGAACATCAAAATTCATTAAATATAGACCCTAAGGATTACAAAAATGTAGGTTAAAAAAATACATCCATGAGGTGCATGGGAACCCTACCTTCCGACTAGACTAAACTGGTAGTATATTACTTATCAAAAATGGAAAGTTTATGATTTAAAACTTGAAATCGTCCCTCTTATGGTATAGTTTTGTATACAGTGTATTTTGCCTTATCTCACAAAACATGTCCAGGAATGATGCTGAGTCCGAACTTTCAGCCGTATTTTATTTCAAAGTCATCTAGGTAGATATGATGGAGATAATTGGATATAAAAGGATTGTTTAAACTTGTGATATCATCAATATATCTATTGTTGTTAAAAACGCTTTGCAATTCGTGTACATCCCGATATGTGAAGATACTGCGTGGACACAGCCTCATACGAATATAACAGTAAGTCTGCGAGCAATGGTGCACATTTTGCACTTATGGGAATGCCTATAGTTTGCCTAAATGCCATACCAGCAAATTTGATGAATATGTTGAAAATAAGGAAATGTGGCATTCTTAATAACCTCCAAAATGCTGTATTTGTGTTTGTTGCCATAATATCCCAAGTTGGACTCGGTAACAATGAATTCATACTTACTTCACTAGAGGTAATAGTCTATCCTTCAGTTTATCATGTGCAATGGTTGTGTACAACTACAATATTCAACAATCAAATGTTGGATTGACTTGTACATGCTTTTCTTGGGTTGTAAAATATGTAATTTAATTAAAATACTTCGTTACAATGATAATTTTTGTCCCGTCAGAAATTGATGTTACGTGTAACTATATTTCAGCAGTTTTTATGACTCTTGTCTATGACTTTTGTGTATGGGATTTCTCGAAAAATTAAATAAGAAACAGATGGAAATGCTGCAACTATCCAATGTTCGTGTGACTAAGGTTTGATGTCGAGCACTTACATGTCACTTTTTCCGTCACAAACACCTGCTTGTAGGAATTCCGGGGCCATCCATTTCAGAGGCAGTGGACCGTGAACTTGTGACTGTCACAGAAAAGACTATGGAATCAGCCAATACCTGTATGAGTCTTTTAGCTCCCGTGCCCCATAATGGGGATGTTGTTCGTGCCTTCGTCTGTCTGTCTGTCTGTCTGTCTGTCTGTCTGTCTGTCTGTCCTTTCGTTGATATTTTTGAGAACGCTCCAGAGTTGAACCTATGTTCAAGATATGCTGATTGGATTTTAGATTGTAGCAATGTTATGCGTTGCATACAAACGTCCAACCATGAGTTTTATATGCACATCAATTTTATTGACCATTATATCAAATGTAGTGCCAAATGTGTTTAATATTGAAGGCTGAGGCCAAAATGTGTTTGAACACTTCGCTTTCAGTAAAAAGAATGACGTAGGTACAGCGTAAACCACAAACAGGTATTACTTCACAGTTCGTTGTCATCAACTCCTTCATTAAATGCTATAAACCAACATGGGTACTAAGTCTGTCTACATGGAGAGTTTTTGAGTGATCGTATCAATTATGGTAGCTAGTTCTTCTGTACATCAGCTTACCGTTGAAAGATCTTCTGTTCTAAGCTAAAAATACGTCCACTACTACACTTTTACCTTCCATTACTTTCACTTAACCCCACAGAAACAAATAAGATATACTCAACCTCATACCTTTCCACTAGAATTTCAGCCTCTCGAAAGTAAAAGACAAACTTTGTTCAAATCTTTCCAAGTGAAAGTTTCAACCAGTGTCTCACCAAATCAAGAATAAAAATTAGGGAATCAAGGACAAAGTTTGGTACTGGCATTTTACATTTAAATGGCTGCTATCCCTTTGTGCCCCTTATTGGAGAAAAAATTGTCGATGTTCGAAAACGTTTTTCTCACTCGAAGAACTATAAAATGAACCCCTCAATTAGTAGATTACAAACGAATTCTTGAAATTAAAATTAAACGTCCCCGAGGTTCATTCTACCTTAGTTTATGAATTGCACGCAATCGACTGATCAGCTGTTTTACTTGACAGACTTGTCCAATACAGGTTTAATGTAAGCAGTTAATGAGTCTGTGACTTTCAAATGTGTTGTTATACCGGCTGATATGTTTTAAATGGAAAGTATTTTTCTCACACTATGAGTTGTACCGGTAACATGGAAAGTACTGAAAATATTACACATGAGCATTACACATTGATATATGTGTTCATGTTAAATAATTTGTATGCTGTCAAACCTAGCTGGTAGATGGCCATATTGTTAGAGTCCTGCTTTAGAGTCATGTTTTAGAGTCCTGAGCTTTAGTCAATTATGCCTTGGTCTCTTTTATTAAAATTGGCTTATGGACAATCGGCTGGGACATTTATTAATTAATGCAGTGGGTAAATGACTAAAATACTTTCTCCTCCTTAGTCTAAGGAGTACATTCACATCAAAGCAAGCTTGCCTATTTGATTAGTAGACCATTGGTGTATAGATTACATAGAACATATCAGTTTCTCTGAAAGCCCTCTCCAAACATTTATCAACTAAAACAGTCGATCAAACGTACATTGTATAGAGATATTCATAGTTGTGTTGTAATTTGTAAACCCTTTAGCTGTATACTAGTGCATGCAGTTTGTAAAACATCATAAAAGTCACAATTACCCATTTGTCTTTACAATATCTTCCAGTTTCATAAATATCCCGACTTAATCCAAAATCACCAATTTTGGCTACGTAGTCTTCCATTATAAGAACGTTTCTACTGGCAATGTCACGATGAATAAACTGAAAAAGGATAAAATAACATCATGAATACAAACGTCAGTCAATCAATACAATTAACACGAAGATACGGGAAATGTGGCATCGTGTGACCTGTAAACATACATGTAAGGTCGTTCAGTAACAAGATATTTTACAACTGGCGACAGCCAAGTATTTTATGAAAAGATTACGTGTGATGACTATTCTGGCTTTTTATATTATCTTCTCAACTTGACCAATTATTAAATACCAGATTAGGTCTGTGCTTGAAAATCCAGCATGTACGTTCTGTACTTTTTTCCAATTTTATTTTATTATATTTCATCCTTGTTTGCTGTAAAAACCCTTTTCAGCAATAACTCAATTAATCAATCAATCAATCAATAAGACATTGACGGAATACTAATCTGCAACTTAGGCTTGAAAATTTAAAACCAAACACAGACTGTAAAAACTACGAGCAAACCTTATTTTCTTCCATGTGCTGCAAGGCCAACGTTATATCCAATGAGATTTGTATGAGTCTTGACTCTTCAACATGCGATATACCTTTGTTCCTCAAACCCCGTAAATAGCTCAGCAGATCGCCTCGCGCTGCATACTCCACGACTATGTACTTTGGATCTACACAGACAATAGATATAACAAATTAGTTTTTGTTTTTGTCGTTGCTGTTGCTGTTGTTTTTGTTGTTGTTGCTGTTGTTGTTGTTAATTTGCCCTTCAAAAGTTTTTCCTATATGTCGATGGATCCTTCTGGGGATTTGTTCCCTGTCTTCTGGAGTGCTTTAATTACCCATGAAGGTAGTCCGTAAGGAAAGTGATACTTGAGTTTCAGTATTCCGATCTGCAAGCCTGCTTATTTAATTTGAGACTAGGATTATGCGTGAGAAAGCGGTTCTATGCTGCCATGGAAATGTAGAGGGAGGTGACGAAAGAGTGTCAGAAATTGTTGTCCTTTTCCTATGAGTATAGACCCGGCCTTGTGTTGGCGTTCTTTGGCCCGAAACAGCCGCCTGAGTGAACGAATTTCCAAACGTGCCAAAATTTTTCCCTTTGTCCCTAGAATTCAACTAAATAAAGTTTAGCTTATATCCAATCATATTACTGACTTTTCTTAACATACAAACGCCCTACAGGTCAACTTTTGGATGAATAATCTCCACTTGTAGAAAGACTTCAATCTAATAAAAACTAACAGTGCAACATTCTTTTACAAATACATTTAGCCATGAAACCATGGGACAAAAGCTCAAGAATATCCTCAAATTAATTAGATAAATATCAACCCGAGCATTCGTGAAACTGTGCCATTATAGTAAACTTGTAAGGTTGATGACCCTAGGTACCCCATGTCAATAAAAAATGGAGACAATTGTTTGTTGTTGTTGTTGTTTTTGTGGTGGTGATGGTGGTGATGTTTTGCAATTCTAAAATTTTTCCCGTAACGGTGAATCTTTTCTGGAGATGTGTTCCGTGTCATGATGAGTCCTTTGGTTACCCACGAAGGTAGTCCGCAAGGAAAGTAGTAACTGATTTTGACTTTTCCAACCTGTAGGCAAGCTGGTTACCGTGGGGGATACACGGTGCCAACACAGATTTTTTCAATGCAATATTTCTCATCAAAGATGGCAGGGAAACCCCCTCACACTCTATATTTTCAAAAAGCAGAGACTATACAGTTTAGTATGGTAGCAGTAGTTTACTCGAAGAATGAAGAGGGTGTATATTTGGAGTAAAACCCCCAATTTTGGCATTAATGACAAAAATTTACTTAAGTAAAAACGTGACACTATTTTCTGAAATGTAATATTTGGAAAAGTCTTATTTTGCATTATCTATCTTCATTCTAAAATGGCAAGGGTTGAAAGACTGACACTCAAAAAACGTGATTAAAATCATGATTAGCAAAATTAAAATACCTCTTATTCAAAAGGTTAGAATTTTATAGCGAAAAAAATAGTCGTTTACAACTGCTTGACAAGCTGAAAGGTGAACTCAACCAATATTTTAATCTTGGATTAACAATTTAATTAAAATTGAATGAATGTTTGTGAAAAAAGTAATTTTTGAGCAAAATATGCTGTTTTGGGTGTAGCGCCCCCTTAATTTGAGATTAGGATGTGAAATGTACATGAAAAAGCAGTTTTATGCCCCGTGCACAATGCAGTATGCCAAAAGAGCTAAATCCACAAGGAAATTTGTTGGATTCTGTTTTGGAATCTTGAGGGAGCCATTACGTATTCTAGATGTATTGTGCTTGATTCCCAGAGCTGGATGATGGCGGATACTCTTTTTGGATTCTACTGTAGTTTGTAAGAATCCATAAAAATGGTTCCTCCTATAGCTCTCTTGATACGCGGATACCAACACATGACAGAATCGAATTGGTCAAAAATGGTGGCAGATTATTGCCTCTACATTAATTACTTCTTTACTAGTTGTAACAAAAGTATACTGCCGTGCCTTAATTTTGTACGCGTAACTTGTTAATAGTACTCCTCAAAAATTAAGCTGCTGAATTGAACTTTTCATGATAATGGCAAAGATATGTGTTATAATAAATCTCTTCATATCAAGCCCCCGGTCTATTATCAAATGGGAAAGACTCACCACCAGATACAACTATTCCAAGAAGACTGATAATATTTGGATGACCATGCAGGCTCTTCAAACAGGTAATTTCATGGCAAAAGTTATCGTATGAGATTGGAAGACAGTGACGTCGATCTGTAGTGAAGAAATTCACAAAAAGAATACTGTTCCAAATGATAATTAATGGCTCTGTTAATCTTCTATAGTTCTAATATCCAAGGTAAAGGAATATTGTTTTGATCAAATGTTTGATGAGCACGATGTGATAAGTACCTGCATTTGATAAACTGCAGTATTATGTCTTCAAATGATTGGAAAATACTATAATTTGATAAATGTCCAGTTGGAACGACGGAAGACCATAGATACGTCTTTAACACTCGTACGTATAAATGGTTGGTCTCGCATTTTGTTACGTTTCGATCGCTGACGCACACACACATAGAGATGTGCATGGTACACAGAGCATTATTTATATATAAATCACTCCTGCGTGCACGTGGCAGGTAAATTTTGAACGGTGTGATTCATTTTTGAAAGATTCTTCATCGTGCCACTTTGCAAAATATGTGAGACCCATCAATACACTGTCTAGGGTCTTTGCAAACAGCTGTTGCCACTGAAATAATTCCTTTACAACAATTAGTTAACATTGCGATGTTTAGTTTTTACCTCCACCATACATCGGTTAAAATCAACTGGCAAAGTCTCATGTGCACAATTATGCCCAAGGGTGGGGCTTCAGTCAAATAATCATAATCTTTGTAAAACACTCCCAAATTAAATAAATTCACTCACATACACTCAAAAAAATAGCCTCACACACATTACCAGTATGGAAGTTGCTCCTGTACGCATGCATTCTTTATACACTGCACATCAAAGTCATACACTCTCTGAAACTTACTAGTCAACAATGACTTTGCGGCTACTGTGTAGGATCTATTTCCTCTTCGAAGTTCAGCTAATTCGATCCTTCCAAACTCCCCAAATCCAATTTCTTTCCTCACTTGTACGTCTTTTCTTTTAAGTACCCATGTTTCCAGATCGGGATGTTCGTGAAATAGATCCTGTCGCCAGAGAGATTGAAATTAAATGTACAAAAGTGAAGTATGAGCAGAGCAGCAACAAGAACTGTGAAAAACGAAAGGAGTGGTGCAGGTTAATATCTCAATTAGATAACTTACAAGAGAAATTTACGTTATTAGAATAAGGACTGTAGACAACAGTTCAAACATTCCTGCCCTAGTATTTTTGTAATTACATTTCTAATGATTCATTGACTGATTAACTTACAAGATGTTATTTCGAATTACCATGAATTTAAAAGGGACGAAGCACACACTAATGCATCTGTCATGATTTGATTACCGGATGTCTTAATTCAAAGTTTAAAAAACGATGACTGCTTTCAGCAAATACCTCGATGTAACTGTCGAATTCGGTATCAATAATTGTTTTAAATCCATGGTGCCGACCTCTACAACGGTAGACGATGCATGCTATGCTTGCAGACAAAGACAGCATACTGCTAACGACACCAAGGACAGTGATTATAAATATGCTGTTCCCCAATGAACCTGCGGTAAAAAGAAAGTATTCGTTTCCATTTGTCAATGTTTAACTTAAAACCGCTGTGATATTAGAAGCATCACCAACGACGAAGATGAAATTACCAAAGTCATCTTTATCATCGTAAAGTTGACATTTGTGTGGTCTTTGTTGTCATCGTCGCCCCACCATCATCTCAGGAACCTATTTTTATAGTAACATATTACATATTTCATTACGCCTAAGCGAATATTGGAGGACTGTCTCGTATCATAGTTAACTGGTTCAGAAGAGACACAATGGTCTCCCAATTGTTCCTGGTGCTGTGGTTTCATTGCTCGGTGATAGTGTCTTCAAATGTTACTCTTGTTTCATTTCCTGTATTTATTTAAGTATTGTGATAAAATGCATGGCATGTTTGTTCATATGACCATCGGCATTAAGGGCATTGGTATCTTTGTTTATATCTGCCATTTATTCGTTGAAAACGATACGTTCGATCATCCTTTGCCCCCCCCTCCCCTTATTACCGTTCATTGTGAGTTCTTATATTAAGTACCTTCAGGAATCTCTTCACGTCCCTCGCAATGACATTTTTCGACATTTCCGTCACAGGTAAAACCCTTTCCCTCATCGCATTCACATTTGATATGGCAGTGCAGTCCACATGTCGCTGCGATACATGTGCAGTTACCATT